>NW_015549580.1:1619517-1631579 GCF_001515605.1 Sinocyclocheilus anshuiensis
TGTCCACCGTCTATCTATCTATCTATCTATCTATCTATCTATCGTCCATCTTGTCTGTTTGTCCTCCGTCTATCTATCTATCTATCTATCTATCTATCTATATATATATATATAGTCCATCTTATGTCTGTCTGTCTGTCTATCTAGTCTGTTTGTCCTCCGTCTATCTATCTATCTTGTCTGTTTGTCCTCTATCTATCTATCTATCTATCTATCTATCATCCATCTTGTCTGTTTGTCCTCCGTCTATCTATCTATCGTCCATCTTGTCTGTTTGTCCTCCGTCTATCTATCTATCTATCTATCTATCTATCTATCTATCTATATATATATAGTCCATGCAGTGTAACTGTCGACAATCACAGCCTTATTTACCTGTCAAAAACACTATCATCCCACACAGCCCCAGCCAAGCAATTTCTGCTGTCGCTCCCTCCCTCTTCTTTCTCTCTTTCTCTGCCTCCAATTACAAGCTAGAGGGCTATTTCTCTTCAGGACAAAAACACTGCCCGCCAGCCCTCCCGATCACCCTCTTTTTCTCTCCCTGTCTTGCCCCTACTCCCTTAGCCAACAGTTGCAGAGTGGAAATGAACAAGCTGTAAACACACACCGCTTAGCACAGTGTGTGTGTGTGTGTGTGTGTGCGTGTAAATGCGTATCTGCCAGTGTGTTTGTGTGTGTGAAAACGGGTTTGTGGAAACCAGTACTGACTAAAATGACAAACCTGACTTCTGAGTGATTGACAGCTGTGATGACTCACACCTCTTTCAGTGACTGTTTCCTTGATGTTTAAGCGAAACACTGAAGCTTATTTTTAAGCATTATACCACAATATATTGACATGATAAAAACACTGAGGTGACGTAGAGCCATATCTGCTCTACCTTACAATCTAAATTAAATAAAACATTATTTGTGCTTTCAGACAGCATCCACTCAAATATGCTCAGTCATTTACAGCAATGAGAAGCAAAAAAAAAAAATCCAAGCCTACAAGTTGAACCACCAAAACTGAGCTGTTGCTGAAGGACTGAACACTAAAGCTGCTATTGTGCCATCTGAGGGGAAACTGAATGTTGTAACAGCATTAAAAACCACTGAGAGCTTTTCATGTCACCACTGACAGAAAGAAAATGGCACACAGTGATTGTGTGGTGATTGTATAAGGTTTGTGATTTTTTTTCATTAAAAAAACAACAGATAAGCTAGCGCTGAAGAACAGATTTACACTATTCACTCAAGTATTTTCAGAATTATAAACTACTAAAGTAATTGATCTATCCTTCAAAGTCAGAATTAAACGGAAATTGTGCTCAACATATTGTGAAAAAAAAATCACAAAAATGTAGCACAAGACTTGATTTTAAGTTTTGACATTTTTTGACTGAAGATTATGAAGGCAAAAATTGGTATTGTTCAGAATGAGATCAGCAACATGCATTAAGTGCAAAAATACATTAATTTCATGTCAACTTTAAGACCACCAGCAGTACACTCCCAGGTCTTCTAAATAAGAGTACCACATCTGTGGAGTTTTCCACATGTGGCTAAATCTCACTCTTAAATATCACAACCCCAGTGGCCAAGCTGGCCCAGGTACAGCATTCAGAGCGTTTCCGCCAGCTTGTTGACTGAGAGAGTGACAGATGACAAAGGTGGCCATTGCACAGCTTGGTTGATATGAGGTGTGGACTCACAGATACAAGGCGGGACGAATACGTGGGTGGCATGTCTTTGTAGTAAACTGTGACTCAGTTACAATGACACACTCATACGGGCCAACATACACAACCACTAACATGCACATCACAGTCATCTGTATGAATGATACCAGTCTAAGCTGTTCATTTAGTTCAGTCAATGAGTGCCTATATATATATATATATATATACATTTTCTTCACTACATCTCTACACTCCTCACGTGTGCACTATAATTATCATTGGCACTCTGTCACATGTTCAGCATGTAATGTGTTTGCAGATTTAATGTTTTCATTGCAGTTTGCATTAGACCTGCTCCCCCTCTCATTTTATTGAATTCATATAACTAAATGAACTGCACATTGCCTCTTGGCAGTCCACCATTACAAATAAAAATCTCTTCTTAATTGCTTTTCTTGTTTAAAGAGGAAAACTATCAAGCTGATAAATGTTGAAAATTCAATACATGTTCAAACGCTTTATATTTAGTGTAAAAGAATGGACAAATGATGTGTTTGGGAGATGAAAAACAAGTAGTGAATGTTGTGGGCAAACTGACAAGGATCATTGTGACTGAACATAATAGGCTTAAAAGCTTCAGCGTTCTGTAATTATTTTGTGTTTAAGTAATTAATATTAGCTGATTTCAGTTGAGGGGATTTTTAAGGATTGCTGACAGTATGAAAGGTCAGATATGTGCCCCGGTATCAACAAGTGACAAGTGGTGAAAGCTAGTGTAAAAAATAAAGAACAGATATAAATGGAAAGGCTGGATAAAAGCAAAAACTCATCGAAAAAGCTGGAGGATCAAAATTTACTGACCAGTGAAGTGGCAAAACTCAGACACCTCTGGAGAGGAAAGCACCAGGGAGATTGCTTTGACAAATTTTGTGAGTCAGTCTGATGTGGAAACCATATCACGGCTACCAATCCCCAAGATCTGCCACCAGCTTTCTGTAACTGGGCTGTCACCTTCTTTAACAGTGTGAATCCACTATGAGATTTATGAGAACAGATGCGTACCTGACAAAAAGCATTATGCGTGATAACAAATTATGATATCAACAGTGAGGGGGAATATAACTTCACATAAATAAACAGTACAACATCAGATAAATAAGATAATACATACTAAAACATAAAGTTGTGCTCAAAAGGTTACCTAGCCCTTGCAATATATAAAAGATATTTAACATTTTTAAATATGAGATCAAATCTTATAAGTCTAGAAAAATGTTTAAAAATGTTTGAAATAAATTAATACTTTTATTCAGAAAGGATGCATCAAATTGATTAAAAATGACAGTAAAGACATTTAAAATGTTAGAAAAGGTTTATTTTTCAAATAAAGGCTGAACCTTCTGTTAAGAATCCTGAAAAATGTATCACAGTTTTCACAAAAATATTAAGCAGCACAACTGTTCTCAACTGATAATAATAATAAGAAGAAATGTTTCTTGAGCACCAAATGGCTGCTGAAACTTCAGCTTTACATCACAGGAGCAAATTACATGTCAAAACATTAAAATAGAAAATAGTTCTTTTAAATTATAATAATATTTCACAATTAAAAAAAAAATAAATAAATGCAGCCCTGGTGAGTATATTTTTTTATGTCGTTGTTATTGTTTAAAAAAACATTTTAAAAAATCTTACCAACCTCAAATATTTGAACAATAGTGTGTGTTTAATGTTGTATATTTATGCATTTATTTCATTTGCAACAAAATTATAACAAATCAAATTAACACCAATTATTCTAATATAGTGTTATTAACCCTTTCACTGGTGAGTTTAAAATATTCTAGCGGTCCCCCCAGAGTGAGTTTTTTTAGGCGACCGTTATTTTAGAACGTAGCGCCTTATTGTTTCCATGGCGACATGTCATGCTTGTCATGTGACACAACGCAGCCACAATAGCTTTGTGTGACACATGGATCGCTTTTATTTCGTTTTTCCTGTTTTATTCAAAATATTAAAAAACATGCTCACTATATTATGAAATATTTCCATGGCGACGCGTCATGCTTGTCACGTGACGCATCGCGGCCACAATAACACTGTCTGACAGATGGATCCATTTCGTTTTTCCTTTTTTATTCAACATATTCATGAACTTGCTTACCATGTCATCAACTATATGATATTCCGATTCACAAATATGTGTAAATGAGTGTGTTTTGTCGTTTAATTAAAAACCGTTCCAAATGATCTTGATCGTGATCTGTAACGTGAGATGTGCGCCGCCATGTTTGTTCGCTCGCGCTGCAGTTCAGAGTCCTGCCAGTCGATTTACCGCACGTAAATTCATCAATTTCTACCGAAATACATGCAAATAAGTGGCCGGTGAACTGGGAGAAGAATAGAGTGAACTTTATAGTTACTTAGACTATGTGCATCTAATATTAATAAAACAGTCGGCAAATTATATTTGAATGGATTGTTATTGCTGCTTCCATAAACATCCGTGTGTATTTTACGAACTCTAAATGTATTGTTTTACTAGTACTTATGTGTATTTAAATGTCTGAAACCTAAAGTAAACATTATGTGGTTAAAAACACTGCATCGTTGTGATTATATGACAAGTGCAGCGGCGTCTCAGCGTCAGCCAAAGCGCGAAAACGCAGTTTGAATTGGGCAGTTATGTGACGTCACCGAACGTTCTAAATCCCATATGTGGGACCGTACTGCCCCAGGGGCACGGAAATAAAAATCCCATATGTGGGACCATACGGCTACCTACATATTTACATATTGGGTGTTGCATCAATAACTTGTTTTTTTTTTACTTGGGAGTCTCCCAACTGTCCCGACTGGCAAATCTGAAACTTAACATCATGTAGACACTGTGAGGAAGAACTCAAACCTGCAGTGCATGTTGGGAAACCAAAGAACCTTCAGTCCCTGGGAGATTTTTGTCAATAGCAGTAGGCAGCTTCTTGTTGTAGTTTAGTTATTGGAAATGATTTTTCTGTAGAACAAAAGAATATGGGATGGTACAGAACAATTACTGTTATTATCATTTAGAATAACATTACATAATTAAAACAGCAAAGGTGAAGCATGAACAACCAACATATACAAAGATAGATGGTGGACTCACCATGAAAAAAACTCAAACAAAAGTAGTATTCAGCTGGTCATGTGATCTACATTGTGGTCAATATGAAGGCCAACTATTTATATGTTTAATAATTTTTGTTTCTGCCTTAATATTGAGCTTTACATCATATTAAATTTAGTTGTCAAAAAGTACTATTCATTTCTACAGGTGTAAAACTTTTTGAAATGGAAAAAAAAATACTTTGAGGTAAAAATGGATAAAGAGAGAAAAAGAATGGAAGATTGGGAGGGGGCAAAAGAGAGTGATGGTGGATTGAGTGTGTGTTAATGCGCTGTGCTGTGGATTAGTACGGGCCGCCCGGGCTGCTGAGCAGAACCAGCCAGCCCTCACAAACCAATCAGGCCTTCATTAGGCCAGGCGGGGGGGATCGATGCTCAGCCCACATCAATTAAACAGGCCCCAAACCATGCACACTCTTTAACACACACACACACACACACACTCACACAACTAACCCACACCTGTACGTTCTGTTCTGTTCTACTTCAGATGTGCACAAAATACATCATATATTTCATGAGTCTTTAAAATATATAGGACAAAACACAAGTTGTTAATAAACAAAACACATAAAATAAATATAACAATAAATATAACACATTTTATATTTAATTGAAACGACTGGATCATGTCAAACTCTTTAGCCAATCAGATGTTCAATTTTTAGCACAATATGGTATACTGTATTAAACTGTATACCTCTGCATCACACAAACACCCCACAATCACAGCACAAAGCTCTTTTTTATCCTCTCTCACAAACTTTGTAACATACTAGTTTGCACATGCACCCATCTGAGCACCCATGAGTCATTGTGTTCTATATATTTCCTGCACCTTGCATTTTTATTTATTAAATATAGGGGCTAATTTGACAATGTTTTCTGCCACAAATTAGAAAATATAGTACTTTCAGCTTTTTTAAACATTATTATCTTATGGTTAAATCCATTTTGCATACTTGAATGCAATCTGGGACTAGACATGGTTTTGTTTGAACATTCATTGGAATGTATTTTTCAATACAAGACAAGTGTGTGACATGAGGATGAATAAACAGTAACAGAATTTTCATTTTTGGGTGAACTGTCCCTTTAACGGTTTTGCGGTAGTGGTGGCCTTCTGGGCTCACAAAAAACATGCGTTTGTACAGTATATACATACACTGTAAAACTTTTCATTGTAAATTTACATTAAAATACTGGCAGCTGGGTTGCCAGCCACATTCTGTACTTTTACAGGACTACTGCTGTAAACAACATTTACTGTTCTGTACTGTAATTACCAAATACAGTATTATACTGTTATATAACTTATTTTTACAGTATTAGACTGTGTTATTTACAGGGAATACTGTAATTCCGGCTTTTCATTCCGTACTCTTAGATTTACAAAATTAAAAATATTATACTTTTTCATAACAGTAGTCACAACAGAAAAGAGAAAACAACATTATCTGAGTTTTAAAACATTTATTTATTTTTGAAGAAAAGACCAGAAAATTGCCTTGTATGAACATATTGGCTGAAATGCCAGCTGTAGTTTAAAAAAAAAAAATTTTTTTATATAAAACATGTAAAATGCAATTAACAATTAGCAAGTAATTCACAATACAGTAATCTTATTTGTGACCCTGGACCACAAAACCAGTCTTAAGTTGCACGGGGATATTTGTAGCAATAGCCAAAAATACATTGTATGGGTAAAAATTATAGATTTTTATTTTATGCTAAAAATCATTAGAACATTAAGATCATGTTCTTTGTGAAATGTGTAAATTTCCTACTGTAAATATATCAAAACTTAATTTTTGCTAACCTCAATCGCAAGAGTGCATGCCACCTCTTCCTGATACTGGAGGTTGAAATCATATAATAATAATAGAAACAGCACTGCAAGGCCAGAGACTAAGTTGGGCTGTGCTCCTTCACACACAACTTGAGAAGGTCAAGTTGACGTTTATGTGATATATTTTTTTGTATAGACAACTAAACAGAACCACAATGGAACCCACAATAGTTTATTTTAAGTATTTTCTTTATTTTTTATTTTCATGTCAATTTCTAAGTAACCAGCAGTAGATGTTGAGCATATAAGACATTTCAATAGCATTTTCATTTAATACCCCACGATGAATATAAAGTCAATGTGGATTTGAAATGCATTTGAAACTGCAACACGCCCCCGACCTGTCAATCGTTAGGCTACATCAACAGGACGCACAATAGGTCAATATTCATTGTTAACCAAATGCTTTCCACATTGACTTAAACTATACTCGTTGCAGGGTATTAAATGAAAATGCTATTGAAACATCTTATATGTAAGTGTCAAAGCATTTAAGAAAAATAAGACATTTAAATCACCATTTTGCTACCCTTTTGCTGCACCTTTGGCTCAGAATGCATTCTGAAATTCTCACTGCATTTTGCTACAATTATCACGCAGTATTATGATGAAAATGTAATCCCAAGTGTCCTGCCCCTAAGTCTAAATGCATTTAGGAAAAACAGCATTTAAATGATAATTTTGCTACAGTTTTTGCTTTATGTTAAACATATCTAATCAATTTGGGTAATACATTTTCATGTTAATTTTGCAACTTATAAAGCGTTAAAATATGTTTTTAATTTGCATATTAAAACTATTGTAGAAAATGGCAAATGCAAATTTTATAATTGAATTTTCATTCTCATTTTGCATTAAACGTTGCACATATGTACAGTAAAATGTAAATTAAAATACAGAAATACATTGCCATTTTACATATTGCATTTTAAATTTAATTTTGCTACACATATGCTTCCATAGCGTAAATGGTGACTTAATGTTCATTTTAGGGTGAACTAAACCTTTACTGTTTACATACCAAGAATTTTAAGTTGTGTTCTCTGGCAAATGTAGAGACTGCTGGACATCAGATGGAGTGGCGAATACCTGAAACAATTTAACCGCGCAGGTTTGTTTACCGCATGCTGCGCTCGTGTGTGAAAGGGGTTTCACGGCGCGCGCTCTGGAGACTCCGTCGCTATGGAAACACAGTCTATGGTCGTGTCCCGTTTTGACTTGATACGGGACGCATCATTTTACCATTAAATAGGCCTACGGGACGATTCCGTATTTTAAGGGACGAGTGGCAACCCTAGTGAGAATTGTTCACTCGGGATTTAAGTTAGCAAAAGTTTAACGTTCTCACAATCAAACCATTCGTGGAAACAATGTAGAAATGCGAAAGAAAAAAAGACTAGCTTACCGTATCGATACTCAGTCGAACATTAATCCATCTTCTCATGCTGCAAAATCCATTTATCATCGTCTCAGGCACAGGTTAGATTATTCAGATGACAAATTATCTTGTTAATGCAGCGTCGTCCATTGTTTGCTGCGTCACAGGCAGCTAACATTTGAAACGTGAACCGAAGCTCACAAGGCTTAAAAACTACTCACAGCTTCACAAACCACTGGCTTATATTAATAACGCGAATAATTATTCTGTTCAATTAAATCCCGCTGACGAATCCAGTTTGCCTGTAGTAGCCTACACTGATCACATCACATTTGAATTGAGCGCGAAAGTAATCTATCCCACAATGCAATGCATTTACAGTATGATACTGTATTGCAAATTTAGCGGGCTGAAAACAGAAAACTGCTGTATATTTACAGACATTCTGTAAAATATACAGCATGTTACTGTTTTATAAAAATGCAGTATAATACTGTTAGAAAATACCTGTAAATTTACAGTAGAGTTTTACAGTGTATGCTAGATATATACAGTACATATGCACATATACATTCACACCCCCAGCTTTAAAAAGTTGGCTTTTATGAGATCGACTCTAAGACACTAAGGTGAAAAGCAGTCACTGAGAACCACTTATTGTGATCAGCATAACAAGTACTGCAAAAACAACTGTTTGATTAGTGAGCTAATAAATACTATTTAAATGTGTGAAAACTTAAAATTGTACACTTTTTGAGATATTTCTAACAAATAAAATAAAACAAATTATAACAAGTTAGCTTCAGTCTTACAATCTGAGCGGTAAAGTTAACAGTGTTTCAGACCAGAGTATGTGAGTGGAGCAAGAGCAGAGTTTGTCCAGGATCACTCGGAAAGTGGTTTTCTCTTACAAGCGGAGAAATGGAAAGCCAGGAGTGAAACTGGAGCAGACTGAATGCTTTGAGTGAGTGAGTGGACATTTTTGTCACTCCACTCCACTCATACATGCAGTTACTGACCGGATTTTAGTCACTTTCTTTGGCTTCATTTGGAAGTAGTTATATCAACACATTTGCATGGCTCAGTCGAAGTCTCTTTTCTATCTTTTGCCAACTCATTTAGTTCTGACAGCAGAACTTATTATTTTAATTTTTTTTACACTATCACATGAGCAAGACTGAATATCATCAGTACAGTTGTGTGAATCGGCTGTAGTGCTGTGCACTGTGCTGATATTCAATAGGCCTACTGCAGCATTATTGTGAGTGTGATATTGCCAAAAAAATAATAATAATAAGTTCTGCTGTCAGAACTAAATGAGTTGGCACAAGATAGAAAAGAGACTTCGACTGAGCCATACAAATGTGTTGATACAACCTATAGAATGACCTCTAGTGTACGTCGTCTTCGGTCTGTTAAAGGGCGGTCACAGCGCCCTAAGATATATGGAACATGAGAGCGAGACGAGAACAGAACCTGTAATGTCATGTTTACGCGCGTCCAGCCTGAAGTTACCCTGCGCACGCAACATCGATAACACCCAATTACATCCACGCTCGCACACATAAAGTCTTGAACACACAATTACACGCGCTACGGACAACCTTTTATTAACACTCAATTACACACACGCATAAATCACCAACGAAGCGCGCACCGCACCGTGACCGCAGGAGCGCGCACGGGTCGTTAGCCTTCACGCGCTCAAAACCTAGAGAAAGACTGTGTGTGAGTGTGAGGGAGGAAGAGGGAGGAAGAGAGAGGGAGAGAGCGACACTCAAAATAAACGTGTCTGTGTTAGACGATTACCGGGCCGCGCTTCCTGCCCCGCCATATCACCTGCGTTCACTAGCATTGACACGTCAGTCTACGGCGGCTAACGCGTTGTGACAGCGCTTAGATTATAATATCTGGCCCGTATTACTGGGCATTAGCGCTATTACGGCACCCCGCCCTCGCTTAGCCCGCTCAGGTGGACCATTTTGGAAATGGAGAAAAAGAAATTAAACCGATAAAAATGCATGGAGTAAAACGAGACGGGGGGAAATCAAGGGACACTCATTAAGTTACTCATTAACCCACAACCAAGAACTAGACTAAAGCAACATGCCAACCGTTTGGGCCTAAATTGAACAAATTCTGCTCGCGGGACCCGTGAGTGGCAAACTCTCTCTAAAAGTGGGATTGTAAATTTCAGATACGCCTGCAAAACAGTAACGCATCCTGATCCTATTAGATAGATGATTAAGCTTTAGTGGAAAGACATCAGCAAGTTCTATTAGGAGTAAAACCGTTTATCTAAATGAATTTTTTTTAAAGGATGTGCGTAATTATACAGACTTGGGTGTCATCTTAATATGTTCGTTTGGCTCAGAAATGATGAAGAGTATGAATCAACCCCCGAGAAAATGATTTACGGTTTATACAGCGACACGCTTGACTTGCTATTGCTTTTCACAACCCTCATTTATTACACAAAGAATACACTTATATATCTAGGTCTTGTTGTTTTAATTAGGGAAATTAATAAGTAAGAATAAATTAATATTGCCTTGTCTAGGCCCAGCAACTTCAATACCGGGGCATTTCTGGGCGAGGATACATTTGCGCAGCGCAATTAACGCTTAATAAGTAAGTGATTAATTATGATTAGCACGCGGATTCGTGGTAATGGCCTCTCGGTGAGCTCACAATAAGGCTCGACGTGTTTATTCGCTCACGAGCCTGTATATTCATCTCTGTCTGTGGGTGTGATCATCTGAACCCCAATCTACATATCCAAACGTGAGTGAGTGGGTTCACTTACATCTCCATTTGTGCTGGAGGCCTATTTGTTCTGCTCACTGTGGATGGTTGTTCCCTTTGTCTATTCATCAGCAGTCCATTAGTGGCGCGCCGTTTGAATGGCTTGGTGCACACAGACGTCATATGATTAAAGAAGCATTCATTTTCCCCCCCTAGATGTCTTTATTTACACTGTGGGAAAGGGTGGGAGCGTTAGATGTCTCCATTGTCACCCCAGCAGGGTAATATAATGTGGATTGGAGGCATCCATCAATCGAGGAACGGTGATATCCACAATCGAAAGCTTGTGCCATGGGGCACTAGGGTTCCACGGGTGCCAGTTGTCTCCAAGGTAACTTTGACAGACTCTTGACAGGTGAAATGATGACATCATGGCCATCTCCTTTGGCGAAATGTGAAGGCTATACGCTCGAGGCCAAACTTCAGATGAGGTACCGAAACTCAAAACCGCTCTGGTCTGGTCTGGTTGAGTGGCCATTTGACCAGAACACTGGCAACATCTTGAAGATGACTATAGTTACTTTTGAGACAATTCATACAAAGAGGCTGGGCATTTTCCCCCTTTCTCTCCCTCTCTCACTCACAATGTTCATTGCCCAGAAAAATAATTTCTTGGTCATTTCAACCCTTTTGTGAGCGGCAATCAATTTCTCTTCTTTTCACGATGGTTTGAGAGTGTGCGAACAGAAGTTTGACCTTCTCTAAAAGATCTATCAATTTATCCATCCTGCAATCGGTCTATTTATGTTGTGATCGCTCTGCTTTTTCGTGTTCGTTGATGTGAGAGCATCCATAGGCTCATCTGGTCGTCAATGCGTCATCTTGTGTGGCATTCTGCAATTATCCAGCTACAATATAAGAAAAAAAAAAGATCAGGTGATGGCAGAAAAGGAAAAAAGAGGCCGTTATTTTGGCCAAATGCATAGGCTAAGCAAGAACAGATTTATACACTGTATATAAAAGTCACATATAGACTCCTCACTAGGGTTAAGGGGAAAATGATCACACCTGGTTTCCAGATTTACTTCAGTGTCTGGATTCTCTTGCCCTTGATTTCATCAATCTAATCAGAGTGCTGTGAATATATGTCAAATACATGTATATAAATATATATTTATACATTGCCTATTCTGTATATATACACGTATATGCAATCATACAGAATAAAAATTAGATTTATATTCTACATTTGTGATACACA
>NW_015549580.1:1631953-1680411 GCF_001515605.1 Sinocyclocheilus anshuiensis
TATATATATACATATAGTTTTCAGACATTGAGTTATATCTTTTGATTTAGTGTGCCAGTAGAAAGTGTCAGTTTACATTTCAAAACCTTCATTTAATTGTAACACTGCAGTGACATTTTTGTATACACAAGGAGTTCAAAAACAGTCGGTATGGTCCACACACACAGAGATCTGATCTCACCATCATTCAGCCGGTCTAATTACATGAAGAGACAAAAAAAAATGAGAGACTAAACTGTGCATACATCTTCAAGATGCTTGGAGAAATATACCTGGAGAACTGTCTTAAAAACACAAGTGGACCTTGGAAAAAAAGTTGTTTTAAAGGCAAAGGATACAAAAATGGTTTAATATATTCATGATATTGTTTTTTTAAAACATCCTCATTTTGTAAAACTTTTCATAGTACTGTAACTTTGCAGGTAGATTTCTCCAAGTGCATTATATATACACAATTATATATATACTGGGGTAAAAAGCAAGAAAGAGAATGATTGGCAACATACTTGGCACTCTAACAATAATGCAGAAAAAACGTAACTATTTTTGTTTGTAACTCTGTTTAATTGAGTTTTGACATCTAAAGAGGTCCATCAGAAGGCAATCACCTCACTTCACAGATTTAAATGCTATGACAAAACTAGGAGGGCGACAACTTTCAGGTTACATGGACTACAAAGTGATAAAGATCAGAATTTCCAAGTTTTCCCTCTGTCTCGCATTATTTTTCTTTCTTTTTTCTCACTATAACACCACACCATTCATATCAATCCCTCTTCTTTTCCTTCATCTTCACTACCATCCTTCTCGTCTTTCACCGTCCCTTCATTCTCATTGTTTGTTCTTGTCCAGCTGCTTTCCCCTTCACTTATTCCCTGTCCCTTCCTGCAACACACACACACGCACTGTCCCTTCCAATCTCCCTCTTCCTCTCGCTCTCGCTCTCCCTCACTCACAGAATGATATTATATATTCCAGTCCGTTCTTTGCATGATTTGGGGAGTAGATGAAGCCATATCCCTCTCTCCTCCTCGACCTCTCCCTCCCTCCCGCTTCTCGCCTTGTTGTTTAATGTTTCAATTTGGAGGAAGCAAACATTCAATCAGACAGATTAACTGTTTAATGCATGTCATCAGTCAAACTGTCTACAAGAGGGTTACCCTTTGCCTCTCCCCCCATCCGCACGCGTACACAGACATATACACCCCAACACCCGCACGCTGATGCTCTGCCCTTCTCACTCCCAGGATTTCTGTGGCCCATGCAGACACTGTCTACTCTAATATAAGTACACACATTCGACGAGACACGCATGGCTCTTTCTCAGCTATTCTCACATATACATATAGAAATTCAGATTCATACATAAAAGAACTAGAGAGAAAAAAGCATGACCAAGAACGAGAGTCTGGTCTGTACATTTGACATTATGTGGTAGCATAATTAGTAATTCATAAGATCAGTCACAATCAGGTTTACTGAGACGCAGACTGCAATTTATGCATGTTAATTGTGCATAATTTTTTTTTGTCAGATGTATAGACCAAAACAACAACAGCCGTTTGCGAATACAAACATATTTTAACAGTCTGTCTCTCCTGCTCTCACTTACAGACTTGCACATACACATGCACACAGAGACACAGAGAGCCGGGCCAGTGGATAGGGAAATCATAGTGACGGAGGGAGAAAGTGGAGGGAGTGAGAGATTAAAGGAAATGAAAAGAGTAAAAAGGAAAGAGGGAGAGAAGGAATGAGAGGTAGAGCGTGGAGAAGGTGGAGTGGACTGTAAAACAGGCGCAGAATAGAGCTGTGCGCCGTAGAAGTAACGTATATAGGCTCGCATTGCAAGGTCACTACAAATATGTCTGTGAATTTACACATTTTTATAAAACCTTGGTGAATAATCTTAAACATAGATTTGTGGGTTATCTCCACTTTTTTTGTATAACTCACATTTAATATCCTTATATAAAAAAAATGACACTAAATGATATAATAAAATGACCTCATAAATCCCTCTCTCTCTTCATTCTCATCCAGCATGTGTCTCTTTTCCCCAACTCTCACTGTGTCTGCTTGATGACCACAGCTCTCAGGGTGTCTAAACCAGGTAAGTATTGACAGCTAGCTCAAGTGACTCGCAGTCCAACAGTCAATATGCAGACAGAGATGGGGTCTAAAGGTCAATGACAAAAGGAGAACAAGAAGAGGCAGAGCGACAGAGAGAAAAGATATCCAGCGCTTGGTGTGATTACTGTTATTTCATACTACACAGTTGCCAAAATGAATGAATTGCCTCAAATGCAAATGCTAGATTGAGGTGAGATTATGATGCTGAAGAGGAAAATGGCTGTTGATGGTCAGAGGCCAGCGGTCTATCTTGAGTCTTTCTTGATCATCACATGCTTTTACAACGTTTTGGGGATTCTAAATGGTTTGTTTTAGAAAATGCACCAAATTAGGGTTTTAGATATAAATAATAATAATAATAATAATAATAATATACAAGTAATATACCTACAAAATAATTTATGCTGAATCACTTCTAAATATATTATATGCAATATAATTTATAGAAGTTTCATTCATATGTGTGTGTTTATATATAATACATATATATAGTACATGTCTATATTATAAAGATTTATTATACAAAGTGATTTAACATGAATTACTTTATGTATGATGTAACTATATATATTATATGCAATATAATACATAAAGTTTCAAGTATATATATACAGTATATATATATATATATATATATATATATACATAATAGTAATATAGTATGTATAGTATATATAGTCACTTTAAAGGTAATTATGGTACTTCTAAATATATAATATGCAATATATTAAGTGAAGTTTCAAGAGTACTAAAATAATACCAAATAAAACACTAATAGATACCAATACATTCGAAGTATAATACTCTTTCAGACATACAGTATAGTACAACTAATAGAGACAAGTTACCTAGATAGTGTGCTTAGAGGAGACACAAACACACTCTGTATTGACACCGAGGGAGTGTCAGGAGTAAATGAACACCCCCACCCCACCCTCTTTCTCTCTCTCTGTCCATCTCTCCCACTCCCTCTCTATCGGCTATCAGTCTCTGTTCCTCTAATCATTTCCTTCCTTCTGGCCTTCTTTTCTTTCTAATGCAATTACCTTTCATTCAACTCTTCCTTCTCCCTCTCTCTCTCTCATTCTCAGTCACTTCATCCCCCTCCTTATAATCTGGCTCTCTGTTTGCATTACTTCACCCAATGGGGTATTGGTTTCCTTTACTTACTCTGTAGTGATTCTCTCGGATTCACTTCTCGTTTTGTGACGGGCACAGCAGCAATTCTACTGTGTGTGAACGCCTTTGTCTCCCTCCAGATCCTTTTTCACACTTTACTCCACTTCATCTCCACCTGCACCACAGGGCCTTGAAGACACAAATAACTGAGATGCTCATTAATCAATTATACTGATGTATTCTTTTCAGAAGTATGCTTAAGAAAACATCAACAGTGAGATAGATAGATAGATAGATAGATAGATAGATAGATAGACAGACAGACAGACAGACAGACAGACAGACAGACAGACAGGGCACTGGTTTTAGTTGATCATAAAAGTTTTAAGAAACAACTTGAGGTGTGTATCTGCATGACAAATGATAGATCTATCTATCTTTATTTCTTCCTGTCAAACTTACACTGAATGATTAAAATGCATTCACTTCTCTTTAGACATATACATAAAATCTTGTTTGACTTTATAATGTATAGTCATTTAGCATTAATGCATGGAGTGATGTAGCACAAATGACCTTCACTAGCTATTGAATTTGTGTAAAACGTCCATTTCAGATAATTGCGGGGCAAATAGCGCAAAGGAATGCTAGGAAAATACGGTGGACTTTGTTTCAGAGAGTGATAATAAGAAAAAGTGTCGTGTTAAGACTCGGAATTGCAAAAGCAAGGATCACGGCACTTTGCCAGGAAAGGGGGAAAAAAAGGAACAGGAAAATAACATGACTTTTCTTACCTTCTGTTCGCTCTCAAGAAAAGTGGGAGCGAGAATGAAAATAAATAAAGTGGTGCACATTCACAGTAACGACCTTACTGGCTGACAAACACCTTTCCCCCCAAAATTTGTTAATTCAGCTTCCTACCCCGTGCGCGTAGCTCTGCCAGAAACAGATGGCTGCCGGAATTGTCCTCAAGCGAAGTTCTAAAAGTGTTTGCCAAGAACGTCGCTGATGAGCGGCGAGGGCATCTACTAGCACGCTATGAATTTTCTGATGGAAACAAACTGCAAAAAAAACAAAGACGCGTGGGTATCAAATATTCTAAAATTTCCACACGTGCGTGACGAATTTCAGCTCGAGCTCTGCAAAGAATACACGCATGCAGTGCTGACCTGGTGACTAAGTAAAAATGTAAAACAGTAGCCTATTCAGCGAAATGCCAGGCTAACTAAAAGACTAAAAATGTATGAGAAATAAAGTGAGATGTTTTTGTTTAGGCGACAGCAGTGCGCTGTCCATGGTGCTTAAATCTCCGGGCCAATGAAAACCAGTTGCAGCCTCTGATCTGATTTACGTGCACGTTCGAATAATTGACGACTTTTGACAGATTTTTAAATAAATGTGTCTAATGTCAAAGGTCAGTATTTGATGTGGGAGATGATACACGGGGCAGTGTATGGCCCGGACACATCTCTCGAGTGAACAACAGAAATATTTGAGGCCTCATTTAGCACTCAGCTTCAGGAGCATCCATTTCAATTAGCCTGTTGTAATCTCCAGCACTTCGCGGTTCTGTGCTCTGCTTGTTCTACCATGATGCAAACACTCGATATTTGATCTGGACTCGGCAACCCTGACAATCCGGCCCTTTGGTAAAAAGAGCACGAGTGGGCTCATATGAGCGACCCTGTATGACCTTGACCACCTACACTGCGGCCTTGGGTTTGGACGGCCATGCCCCGGACACAGCGCCTTCCCGCGAGAGGTCTCTGGATCGTTTCATCAAACGCTGTCCAACAGCGCGCGCTAACGAACGGACCTCCCACTCCCAACAGCAAAGCGCGAGAACATCGATAGGATACAACGATTATTTACAAACACTGTCAATCAGCATTCATTGAGCAAGAAATTCATATTCAGCATAGATATTAGGGAAGCTTTCACATGAAAGGGAGACCCATGTCGATGTCCGGACAGATAAATGAGTGGATTTGTCTGCATGGGTGAATTGATAATTGGATAATATAAAGTTTGCATTCTAAAAGAAAGGGAGTGCTGAGAAGCGGCCATGCTTGCTGTCACTCAGTCATTAATAACTGCAGGCAAATTAAGCTGCTCTTAATTGAGACACTGGGCGTGCATAATTATTTTTTGCATACATTGAATAAAATTATGCTATGAGTAACGATGATGCATAGTTAGCCTAGTACAAAGGAGCTGAAACGAGCTGAAGCGAATACACAGGTAAGTCGAGGCCATGGGCTAAAAGTGCATACACGTTTTGTGTGTAACTAGCTGTGGTTTCAAATATTTCAGTGATCACAAAAGTTAGATTAAAAGTTAACCCAGAGCGCCTCTTTTCACCTGGCGGTAAATTGACGCTCGCGAACATTAGCTTGGCCTGAAGCGGTAAACAAATTTAAGCCTACGGTCCTTAAGCATTTTTTGGATCATTGTCACTTTTTGGGTCATTAAAAATTAACATTGTCATTATTTATCAACTGATTACAGATCTACTTACTATAACATGTTAAAAGGTTTAGCCAACTGTCATAAGGGCGCCAAAATTCGAGTTGCTTGAGATTAATCTCAACAGATTGCACTCCATTTTTTTTTTTTTTTTTTAAGTTGGTTCTCCTGAAATCATTATATAAATCTCACATTGCCGATATACAAAACAACAACGAAACACAACACAGAGAGACCGCCACTGCTTCACCCCCTCCTCCCGTACACCTCCACCGCTACCTCTCTTCACCCTCTTCACTCTCTCCACTGGAGAAACGGCAAGGAACCGCGACGCGAAGGGCCGCACATAGCTGATCAATATTCGATTTAGTTGCTAATTTAGGGCCTTTCTATAGCTGTCATCCCGTGATGTATGAGTCCTAACCCGAGGTCGCCGTGGAAAATGAGGAGGAAAAAAGAAAAAAATATCAAACACCAGTCAACTTTTCTCTTAACAATAGACCGACTTGAATATTATTTATGGCCGAAAGCGCCACTTTATGGGTGAATTGCTCCTATCGCTGGCTGAATGATGAAGCGGGCCTGTAAATACAAGCACGCACACAAGGGGTGAAAACGTATAAAGCACAACTACCGCGTGCTGGATTGAATGAGAGCATGTACAGGGGACGAGGAAATATTAATTTCCAAAGACTTAACCGAGTGGCCTTTGCATAGCTGTAAGTGAGTGTGATTTTTCCATTGCAGCATCTCGAGAGTCATGTTCAATTCAGCAGGCGCGCAGGTCAGGGACAAAATATGTAGGTTGATTGCAAGCACTCAATGAGAAACTTTCCGTTAATATGTTACAAAAAATGGATGGCAGAGTAAGAAAATTAGATCTGACAAAAACACACAAGACATAAAATACAGCGACATTCACATAAACTCTCGCTCGCACAAATATCTGCGTTATTTCGCCTCTTAATGTCTTCCCGATCGATCACCGGTCTCAGGATGTTATCAATAATTTGAAAGCTTGATTAACTTCAACGTTTCCATAACAATTCTTCGCGTTCATAGTCTCCAGCATTTTTAATTAACACTTGCTTAATTAGCTCGAGATGGTATTGGACTATGATGGGTATTTGTATGGGGGAGGGCGGAAATTAACATAAAACCTCTCCTGATAAATTGATATATTATCAGGAAAGAAATGTTGTAGGAATTTCTAAGCGGAACGAATCATAAACAGACATCAATCAAAAGCAAGTAGCTCAAGACAACGTATAATTCTTTAAGAAAATGATTTAATTATTTATGCAAACGGCGTTATAGAGAAAAAGATTAGAACCAAGGCAGTTGTTGACTTACCAGAGTGGAGCAATAAACTCTAAGCAAATAAATCAGACATAAAACAACACATAAACTACTGCATAACATGAAGAAAGGACATATAAAACATAATATTTAGCATTTTGTGTTATGTATGTTTTTTGCAAGATTATTTTCTAATAAACATAAGGACACAAGTTGTTTTACTGACAAGGTATATTCTCTTGATTTTATCAAATTTCATACAAACTATTTATTCTTATCAGACCATTAGGTGCCAAATAATGTGGCCTACAGTACACTTGCAGTCAATGTGAGGGAAAACTATGACTACACTGTCATTGAACCTGAATTGTGATTACGGTGATAGTCTATGCTTCTTAATTACAATGTACATCGCAATTACAAATCTCCACAAGCCTCTAATGACTATAGAAGTCCATTCTGAGTGATTAGGATGTATAGGCAAATCAATGCCAGCTCTAAGTTTTGAAGTTGTGTGCCTGGGTGGAATCTGTGGCTTGTTTTATCAATTAACTCTTATGTAAAGACTGGCAAAGGCTAATCCTTATGGGATTAAGGGCCTATAAATGGCCAATGCCATGTTGTACTGGAAATTGCAGACTATTGCACGAAGCCTTCAAGGTCTTAATACGCCAAAAGCTACTAATAATAAGTATTTTGTATTGTCCTTTATGAACACTTCCAAAACATGACTGTAATTTCAAAAAATCACCCTCAGAATCCATCATTTAAGGTAACATTATATATGCAAATGCAGTTGGATGATTAGAAGCACTTACTCTGTGTGTATTAATGTGATATCATGTCTCCATTTGACAAACAGAACCCATCTCCTGCTTTGCATATGACATGCTTAGGGGCCCAGCTGAGGCCTACTGGCTTATTTGTATAATGACTTGAATGGGGTTAATCTTTTAGTTATTTTAAGCAGGTTGATATGCTGGGTTGATATGCATCCTTGGATTCCCTTAAACTTTATAATGCATGCTATTTTTCAGATCCTGTGTTGGCGGTCTACAGCAATTATATTGGTTACATAATATTATGCAAACTGTGCAAAAGTATATTGACTGCAAATGATCAAAGGGATTGTTCTTCCAAAAGTTAAAAATTCTGTCATTATTTACTCACCCTCATGTTGTTCCAAACCTGTAACTTTCTTCTGTGGAACACTTTTACATTGAAGCACACTTAGAGTTTCTTTCAAACAATCACAGTTTGTGAATCAGTTTAAAAAAGTATGATCTCCAGATTCTCCACAATATAACCCCAAACCAATAAAACATTTCTGTGCTCAAAGGTGGGATACTAGAGATGTATATTTTATAGTAATTTACAGTGATGATTACCAGGGCTGACTAACCTCTGAGTCCCATCTGCTTCATTGACAGATGACTGACAGCCAGTCGAAGAGGGGGGAAAAAAACACAAGAGTGAGAGTTATGTGAAACAGAATCAAGACAATGGAAAGCACAGACAACTAAACTTGCAGAGCACACAAGTTGTTAATGTGATACTACTGTCAGGCAAGAAGGGAATCACTACTGAAGTGAAATATGTAAACACTCATAACAGCTTCTATAATTCAGCCGAGAACGTGAGAGAGACGAGAAACCAAACGGCTAACAGGTCCCTCCTGAACGCCTATGTGCTGCTCCCTCCCTGATTTCCTCCTAACCTCTCCTTCCCCTCATCTCCCAGTTCTCAACAAACATTGTCCCCCTAAACTAGCTGGGCTCTGGGGATTTCTGAGGGAAGACAGGAGCCACGGAAAGCAGGTGAGAGAGTGAGTGCTTGCATAAGGGAGAGAAGAGGGGATAAGAAGACTGAAGCATTTCTAATTTGAATAAACCCTTCGGCAGACTAAAACTGGCAGCCGGTTTCCCCTCTGTGCACAGGAAAAGAAAGCAAAGTAAAGAAAAAGGAAAGGAGGCAGAGCAGGAGGAAAGCAGAGATAGATGGGGGTATACAGAGATGTCTCCACATGCATTTGGCTCTGGAGGATGAGAGTTTGGGCTGGAAGGGGATGGAATGAGAAAGAGATGTTGGAAAACAACAGAGCTAGATGAGGGAAAGAGATTGGACCACAACAAAATAAATAAAACATTGAGATGGGACTTTCCAGGACTAAAAGGGCAGGGGAGACAAAAAGTGAAACAAACTATGTGATTTAAAAAATTACCGGACCCAAGCTTTTCCCTCTTGGGCAAAAGTCTCTCCACTTCACCTCTACTCTTTCTACCACTCTCTTTCTCTCACACAATTGCTCTCTTGAAAATAAAGGTTCATGTTAGATACAAAAAGTGTTTTACAGCCCAATGCCAAGAGAAACTTTTTAAGCTCCTCAAAAAACGTTTCTCTCTTCAGTTCTTTAACCAGCTGTGCCATTGTTTTAACCTCCTGACTACCAACTATGGAGTTTTGTCCTCTGTAGAGGACATTATGTTTTAGCGATTTCTCTGAGACCTCACATGTCACAGTTTTAATCAGCTGGATGTCCTGTACAGAGCACATTCAGGGCTTTTCAGAGATACCAAATGATTGGATGTTTCACCATGACCACTCCCTCTCCTTGGTCTTTAAAAATGGCTGACATTCACTTAGTGATCAAATGTAACACCCTAATGGAAATATGATAATATTTTGTAATTATCATTTAAATCTGACTAATTGACTAATTGTTTGTCATAAATCAACATCTCAGGAAAATGTTATGGGGTTTCAAATCAAAATATGATCTTTTGTTATGAAACAGGACATCAGTTTCATACATGTCCACTGTAGAGGACACCAGGACTTAAAGCATGTATATTACACATTTTCTCTGAGAGTTACGTCACAGTTTTAAATCAGGATGTCATGTACAGAGCACATTCAGGGCTTTTCAGAGATACCAAATGATTGGATGTTTCACCATGACCACTCCCTCTCCTTGGTCTTCTAATATGTCTGATATTAATTTAGTGACACTCTTATGGAAATATGATAATATTTTACTTATTTGTTCATTCTATGTTGCCCCAAAAACACACTGATATGCAAATTAGATACAGTTTACAGATACATTGTATATAACGGAAAAACTCGTTCATGGACATTTTACACACATTTTGCATAAAGAAAAATGTTTTTTAAAAATATCTTTCATAACATAGTTGAGAATCATCTTTATATAAAGTTTGGTATAAAAAAATGAAAATTGATTTCTGGTTAAAACAAAAATCCCACTCTTTTTGCCTTTTCATGTCTATTCATGTCTTTTTATTTTTTTAAAAACCGGACTTTTTAAAGTCCCGATGTCCTCTACAGAGGGCATGGCATAACATATGAATAAAATATCATTTTCCAAAAGTTTTCTTATGCTCTAAACAATTAATGACATGACAAAATACTAAATTCACAAAACTGTTTTTTTTTTCCTGGTAGTCAGGAGAATCCAGAAGGCAGATCTAAAGAAATGTACCATCAGGAACTTTACCATGAACAACAAACTCAAGAACCCATAACAAAAATGGTTGATAGCTGAATCTGACTACTGAAGACCTATTGAAGAACATTCATAGTATATAACATGATTCCATTCAAAGCAATAATTCATAATAACATTGTGGTAGGAATTTTAGGTGATTTTTGTCTCGGTTTAAGTTTGTACTTTTTTATGCTGTCTGCCTATAGATAAGGAGATTATCACAAAAAAGGACTTTGATAACAAACACAGGCTATTCATAGCGAAAAATGTATAACTTGTAAAAACATCCTTTTTTAGCTTGTAGAAACATAGATTGGATTTTGCCCCACGTCATTGTTAAAAGGATGAGAAATAGCCTCGCGCAGATGATGACACGATGCGATTACCGAGGCGAGAAACGCGTTTCTGTTTAAGTATACTAGTAGGTCTAACAGAAAAAGAGGAGATAAGGAGGGAGAAGGTCTCTCTAACACCTACACACAGCGTAAGAGAGAGCGACAGCGAGAGAGGGAGAGAGAGCGAGAGAAACACACAAGAACTGGCTCCGGCTTCAGCGGCGTTGAAGTGAAGCGGCGATGCTGGGAGAACCATAAATCTTCATATAGAGGCTGTTTTGATTAATGCAGCCGAGTCGAGCTAGGGGGCTGGACCTATCCCATTACGCCCTAATGGAAGATGGAGCGCCGCTGTCTCCACCACTAGGCCCCTGTCATTTGTTCCACTTTGCAGTCCATTTGGCCGAGAGACTACAAGCCACTCCATCAAAAATATTTTCAGAGTTAATTTCCGCCCGCTTAATTCGCCTTGATTCGGATTGCGTATCGAATGGCAGGATCGATTTTCGCCTGGCGTCTAAATTAAATAAAAGAGGGGGGGGTATACTTTTAAGACCGCGTTTTCTTTCTTTCCTCTTTTCCATTCTTTCTCTCCCCCTTTTCCAGCTATCCCTCACTTTAAGTCCATCTCATTTCCCCCTCTCCTTTGGCTGTTATATTATAGGGGGTGGGGCATGAAGGTGTATTACACATAATCCGAGATCGAGGGAAAGACAAATGGAATGGGGTAATGGATCTTTCCAGAAACTGTAAACTGGCATATCAAACAGGACAAAACGAAAAACCGTTTTAAAATGTAAACACTTTCATAATACTCCCGTGTGCGAATTACAGCATAGGGTTGACTTTTTAAGACTGTTTAACAAGTAAATAGGAACGTTTTGGTTATGCAAATACACATTTAAGTAAAACAAAAATAAAGACGCAAATAATGACAAGATTTGGGTTACGCAAAGTGTTGGAGCGGTATGTGGTTGCCATGGTTACCCCCTCAATCAACTGCGATTACAGTCATTCTTGAGCAACTTACCTTTCGGTCAAAGTTTCTATTTTATTAAAACATCGTTTAAACGTGTTGTATTTTAAAAGAATATTTACTTTAAGAGTACATATTCCTCCTAATTAAAAGTAGAAATTCACATAAAGCATTTTCATAATTATTCATTATTAGATAAAGCGGATAAAAGAGGAAAAAAAACACATGTAGGCTATTGTACGTGTTTTAAAGACGTGGAAAAATAATAAAGAACAAGTAGCCAAGAGAAATGGAGAGAAGGGTAAAAAGCGCAGTGACAAATTGGTCGAGTGTGTCGCGAATTCCCTTTTAGATTTAAAGCCGCATGTAGTCCATCGTCATATCTTTCCAGAGTAATTTATTATTTCTCTCTCTTCCTCAGCCCCTCTCTGTGAATTTATCTGTTGGCCCCCGTGCGTGCTCCAGTCACGTGCGATTGAAGAGGGGGGAAAGTCAATAAAAGTCTCCAGCGACAACTGTTTCCCCCCTTGGGCTCTTGCACTTCTCGTACTCTTTCTTTTCCTCTTTTGTTTCTATTTGTTTATCTCCAGAAAACCGTTCTACGTTTACTTTGAACGTTTGCACCCAACTTTGGTGTGAAATTACATTGAATAAAAACAATAATATTAACATAAAAATATCAGAAAAACTATTCTCCTATTACAATAAAAATGTAAGGGACATTTTGTCAAGTTTTTTTTTTTAAGCCAAAGTACATTCAACTTAATTATGCTGAAATAATTGATCAGTTGATCCTGTAACTAGAAACACCAAATCCCCTCAAAGATGGATCATTTAAACACACAAAGCAGCCAAAATGTTGAATAACTATCTGGTAAATCTTCCCTGACAAACTTTGACCGTATCTAAGGGTTTGTCAGTGAAACATGAGGTGTTTCATACCCCATGAAACTACAACAAGGTTTGACTTTGCAGCCACCCCTTGGAGACAAACACGATGGTTAAGACAAACCCAGATGTGACCATATCGACTCGTTTCAGGCCACCAGTATATACTCTCTCTAAATCCACACATCAGTTATTGTCTGATTCTTGAGAAAAATGCCCCAACCTAGAATAATGAATAAAAACACAACGTACACAGTCAACAGGCCTTTGGTAAGATACACACTGTGTCAATATTAATCTCACTGACAGAAGATCGAAATATAGCAACCGTCACACATCATCTTTCCTCTCTCCTGTCTCTCCATGGAGTGGGGGTGCAGACAGAGAAAGAGTGTGAGAGAAATAGTCAGAGAGAGAAAAAACATGAAAATGAGAGAACAGCCGAAATGTGGTAAACACAGAGTAAAAGAAAAGGAAGGAGAGGTATGAAAATAGGTGGGAAATTAACAGCAAAAAGAACCGTGCTTGAAAATTTGACAATATACAGAGTATAAGAGCTGAGTGAGGTGCTGGAGGAAAAAAGATGGAAAAGAAGGACTGACAAGAGGGAAATTGGAGGATTCACAGTGAGAAAAGAGATATAGAGGGCCCACCAGGGATCGTTTTACGAGCATCCAATTGCTTTCATTGGGGCACTACTCTCTCTGTCAATTTCCTTATCGTGGCCTTGATTTAATTTATAGACCTGCTTGAAGCCTTTCAGCTCATACTGTAACATAACAATGTGTAGCAAGCAGTGGCATAAGTCAACAGAAACTCTGCCGTAGACCTATGAACAGCCTATACAGTACTATCGTTCCTATTCCCTAATCGATCTAAATCAGGAGTCTTCAACCTTTTTCAGGTCTAGGACTCTGGTGGACAGAGATGGACCAGGGACCATAACAACATGCATATAGTACCATATTATGTATTTTACATAACTTTATAATGTTTTCTTTGCAAGGCCATTCAAATAATAGTAATTAATGTACTTTTAGAACATTTTATTTTTTTAAACATTCAATAAAACTATAGTTTCTTAACTTCGATGATCTAACTTATTAGCAGTCTGATAGTAAAAATATAATTTCTGCTATCAGCCATTAACAAAAGTATTTGTTGTAAAAAAAAAAAAATCACGTGTTCAGAGCTTTCGATTGGTCTTAAGAGTGAAGCTGAATGCAAAGATGAACACAATCTGCCCTTCAGTCTTTGGGAATGCAGAGGTCAGATACTGACCATAACGAAGACTCGAGGACAATGTACAAGGTTCTTATTGGCAGACAATTGGCTTTGAGTTAGCAGCTATTAGCGCCAATTATGGGATATTAGTCCACTCATGCCTAGTTCATTACAGGAGCCTTTAATTTCAAGTATTCTGACCCTTTTAAAAGGTCTTATTGCAAAGGATATTAACCATATCATATAGGCTGTGATTACCATGTGGTATGCACAGAAAATTAGTTTATAATATCACATAATAATTTAAAATCCTGAAGGCTCTGATCCAATAGTAAATCAGAAATTTAAAGACAGATACAGATAAGTTTGTTGCTTCATAAAATAAATATTGATGTTATGTAGAAATCACTAAAGTAGCTGGTGATCACTAAGTACCATTAATACATTTGCTTGTGCAGCATTTAAGCAAGTGTACCTTAAATTACATTCAGTTGTGTAGACAGACAGACAGACAGACAGATAGATAGATACAGATAGATAGATAGATACAGATAGATAGATCGATACAGATAGATAGATAGATAGATAATGTGTGTAGTAATGAGTGGAAAATGATATTAGATTGAAGCTAAATTTGGGCCCATTATATACAAAATTTATGAAAAAGATTATCATGTAGCTACAGTATGCATATAACACTTAATACGGCAACACACGTAGGAATGATCATAAATTACTTTGTACTTTTACCTTTAGTGCTTTAACTGCAATAGCAAGCGGTAGTGTCTGACTGAGCACAGACGATAATGACTCTGAAGTCAGCATCTTAAGCTCAGTCACCTTTGGTCTCTGTGGTCAGTACCTGTGTTCAGCACTGAGGATTAAAGCCTTATGAACTGGAGCAGAGTTGTCAGGATCCACACTCACAGCCAGATTACAGGTTGTGATCCGGTAATAAATTCAACTGCAGATCAAAATTTGATTTATTCATTACACCAGCCCCAGGCACAGCTACAGTCATTCCTTTCGGTCTTACTTTGCCTTATTCTCTTATGATCTGCTCAGACCTACAGAATTATCACAAATGCTTTTTGATTTTAAGCACTTCATCTGATCAAACTGTCAGGTCTCTGCTCTCTCCTCTTCACTCAGAGTATTTCAGTAGGCCTGCATCTTTTCCCACATCTCCTCTCTTCTAACTACATCCTTTTGATCCCACTATTTGACTCCTCTAAACATCACGTCTGCTTGTTGTCTTTCTCCTCCTGCACTCGCTTGAGTTGTGTTATTCTTGTCTTCCCCTCCTTACTCTCGTGTTTCTCATCCCCGCACTCTCTTCCTGCTAGCTGAGGCCACATCGTCCCAGACGGTTATCCCTTTACCCTCTCTCTCTCTCTCTCTCTCTCTCCTTCCCTCCCGCACTCTTTCCCTTGTGATAAATGAGGCTGTCTGTTGGGTGCAGTTCATATTTACGAAGTAGGGGAGCACACACTGTCAGTCTCCCTCACCCTCCACATCTCTATCCCTGTGCTAAACAGACACCCAGAGCCAAAGGTTAGGGCATTAGGTGGACTGGGGAGGAGAAGTAAGGAGGAGAAGAAAGGAGCAGTTGTGGATTGCAGATTTGGGCTGTGAGAAGCGCAAGCGCTAGGAGCCGCACAACAGATAAAAAGATGGCAATTGTGTGCACCGTGACGCTAATCGAAAATGAGAAGCTCCTCATTTCGAGTTTGACAGCACCGACCTTACTCGTCTTCTGTGCTAACCAACCTCCCCTAAGTAAAACTCACAGCATCTTTTCACTGTCTTTTGCGTGCCTGAGCTTTCAGGCAGTTAATACGTGCCAAGAAAGTACCATGACCAAAAAAAACACCTAAAATACACAGTTTCATCTACATAAACCATCCCTCACGCACGGCTTGTGTTATTCGCAGGGAGTGGAAAGTGGTGATTTGACCTCTGTTGTAACCCTTTCATGAATGAGAGAAGTGGATTTGGGCTTGGCTGAGCCCAAAGGGACACAGACGCAGCCGCCCTAAATCCCCCTGAAGACCCCGAAAGCCGGCAGCTCTTCCCACACACTGACCTTTGAGGCCAACAAGCGCCAAAACCACTGCAGCAAGACGACACTGTGACACCGGCACACCAAAGCCAGCAATGTGTTCCTTCAGCAAATTGACAAGAGTATTGAGAGAAAATATGAAGAAAATTGGATTGCTGGAATTACATATAAAAAATTGGAGATAGGGGAAAAATGTGCAAGAGGGCTCTTATTTAATTCAACATTGAAGTAATTCAATTTTAGAGTATTCTAGAGATGGTCGGTCAGAAAACTGACTGTAAATAAGGGTATTAGAGTTTCAGCACTGACCGTTGATGGAGCATTTTACAAAAGAACACAGGTCATATCACAGGTCAAAGATCAAAATATGATCTGAGAAAACAAGTAAACACACTTGATAGCATAGTAGCTATGTAGTAAACTAAAGGCTGGAATACGCTACATGACTTCTACATAGATTTTTGCCCCGATTTGTCTGGAGGTGTCAATGCTAGTTGGCGAAATTCAACGGTCTGCAGATTTAGAGCAGTCGGAGTTCACAGAAAATTGTTTAGTGTATGATGGGCACCGACTCATTTTTTTTTTAGCTTCAGACCATGATTCCATCCAGTCAGAGCACATCCAACATGTTTGATATTTTGAGGCAATTTCAGAACACGTACCGGTTTCATTTGTCATGTGTTTCCGCAACGAGGCACAAGTTTTTTGTGTTCGAAACGACTTGAAAGTCGAGTAGTGTATGATCTTCAGTCGTTTAGTGTATGTTAAGTTTTTCTGTAACCATTTACAAAGTTGGCAAGTGTGTGATGCCTAGCATTTTAAAATCTGTTCAGATTTAAAGTCGTGTAGTGTATTCCTCTACTGTTTATACAAACAGCATTCTTGCATTAAAAAAACGCGAGACATAGTGCAACAAAAAGAAAGAACGCAGAGTCCTGTGATGCATTTTTAAGCCCTGGTTCGGGAAAGGCGGAAAAAGTCGCAAGAAGCGTCTTCTGCCGTACATCTATCAAATGAATACATATAAAATTATGTAAAAACAGCACAGTGCAACGAAATAAAAAAAGCTTTGACACGGAGACAAGGGAGTAACACATGCAGAAATCCATGTTACGCATTGTTGTGCTTTTTCACTTGTTTGTGTGAAGTAACCCAGGAGGTTGTCTCACTGTGGGAAGAGTGAGAAGCACAGGAGAGACAGATGGCACCAAAGCACATCCTAATTCCCAAAAGCACACACATTGACAGATATCTGTTTCCCCCTGGTGCCCCAAAGGAGGAACTGCTACCAAATTGAAACGTTTGTGTCAATTTATAAACATTTACATTCTTTATAGAGTGACTGATATGGCTTGTAAAATACAGTAGTGTTTGTAGAGCATATATTCAAAAACTCAAAAGGTTTACCCATGTTACTCTGTCTCCAATGGTCATTTCTGTCCGTACCCTGTAAAACAAGAAAATCATGTGAGGAAAAAAAAAACTCATGTAATGTGTCTCAAGTTTCAAAATCTATCAATTTTGTGCATGTGACTCACCTCCCTATCACCCGATCTTTAGGAGCCGTGCTTGTTCTGACTATTATTATTACTACAGCAACAGAGAGAATTAAAACACACTCCCTTCCATACATCTCCCTACAACCTCCACTCAGACAAGAGGCTTGCTAAATGAAAAATGGACATGCTTTAAGAAGTATTGATTCCAGCTTTAAACAAAGGTAGACTCAATATTATTTAGCCCTAAATACATCTTTGTTATCTGTTTCAGTGCACCAGACACGGTGCTGTCCTCGTAATCGCAGACATAAAAATAATAGGGCTATTCCCCCAACATTGACTGAAGCAGACCTGTTTGGGCCCTTTGACCAAGTGATCCATCTATTGGCTTTGAGCATCTGCACAGACTGCAACGATGCTTTGGTTGTCTGTGCACAAGCTGAGAAGGAAAGACAAAAAGACGATGCTTTAGACAAAATGGCCATGGTTTGCATACTGTATTTACTGTTTTAAGATAAGAAGAATACAGTTTCAGATGCACAGTTCAAGCCAATACAATGATGAAACCACTGCGTTAAGTTTTTAGTGCAACTCATTTGATTTCATCATCTCTTTCAAAATTAACAGTGAAATTACAAACTTGTATCTTCAACCTTCATACTGATTTTTATATATATATATATATATATATATATATATCAGGAATACTTGTGCTTCAAAGCATAAATGTACATTTACTTTCATCTAAACTAGCCACAATAATAATACAATTATTACAGTATTTACTTGGTGACAATTCAACACACAATTCAACAGATTTACAGTGCCCTCCATAAAGCGTTAGGATAACAAACACAAAATTGCTTTTTTGCTGTGCACAAGGCATCTGAAAATATGATTAAAAAAATGAATGAGGCAAAAGTACATACTTTTATATTAACACAAATGGTTTAATGGAACCCTAAAATCACTGCTACACTTAGCATAAATGTGTTGAAACAGAAATAAAAATTCTGCAATTTTGCCTCATATTCACCTTTTATTCATATTTGCAGATGCCTTTAGTACAGCAAAGAGAAATTTTTACCTCAAATTAGAGATGTTGCAGCCCTTCAATGCTTCCATCATAAAGCTCACAGATTAATATTAAAATAATAATAATAATCATAGAATATTATTAGGCCACAGCAGAAGTAGAACCAACAGTGTCTTTAAATGGTTAAATATGAACTTTAAATTAATTAACATACAAGCTACACTGCTAATGACGCCTGTGCCTTAAATAGACACTTTAAAGTACAGTTTGTCTGGTGCTTTTTTGCCAAATTTATTGCCCATATTAACAACAATAAGAGTAAGGCATTAATTCTATTCGATATCTCCAATGGAGTTGAGCATGCAAAATAACTATAATGTTAAACCTTTAAGGACAGTCCAGAAAGAAAGACTATGCATCTGGATTCAGTTACTTTTAAAAATTAAACTGATTTCAAATTAATCAATGAACTCCCAATTCATTTTCCTAAATTAAACTGAGATTAGACAGAAGTAGTGCAGCTATCCATCTTCCATCCATCCTCATATGTGTTTTTCCATGTGTTGAGAAAGATGGTGCGGGCGAGTGAAGGTGCGGAGACACCGTGGGCAGCTGTACGGCCTCTCGCCCGTGTGTGTTAGTTTGTGTAACTTCAGGTGCTGGGGCATGAGAAAACTCATCCCGCACTCCATACACTTGTAGGGTCTGTGGCCCGTGTGACTGCGCCTGTGCTTGCTCAAGTCACCCGAGTTGTTGAAACGGCGGTCGCAGTCAGAACAGGCGAAGGGTTTTTCCCCCGTGTGTCTCCTCATGTGTTTGGTCAAATCGCCAGATTGGGCGTAGCTGGAGCCGCACTGCTTGCAACGGTACGGTTTCTCGCCGGTGTGCGTGCGCATGTGGTTTTTCAGGTGTGAGATGCGGACAAAACGTTTGCTGCAGACGTTGCACTGGTACGGCCGTTCGCCCATGTGAATGCGTAGGTGTTTCTTGAGCACGTCCTCCCGTGAAAACGTCTTCGTACATTCTCTGCACTGCAGCATTCGCTCAGAGTTGTGCGCTCTTTGGTGGACCTTCACGTATCTCAGAGCGGAGAACATTTTGCCACAGTCTGGGCATGAAAATGCTTTTTCCTTGGAGTGAACCTGTTGGTGGATTCAAAGTGTCGATCGGTGGCTGAATCTCATCCCGCATTGGGGGCAAGGGTACGGCCTTTCCCCCGTGTGGGTTCGCAGATGACATCTGAGGTGGGCCATCCTTGCAAACTCTTTACCACATTCGGGGCACTTGTATGGCCGGTTCCCTGTATGTATGACTTTGTGTTTCCGCAGACTCCCGTATCATGAAACCTACGGCCGCAGTCTTCGCAGACGCATGGCTTCTCACCAGCATGAGTGCATTTGTGTATCGTTAGACACTGAGGCGTAGAGCAGTTCTTGCCACGATCTCGGCACAAATAACCACGGTCCGTGCAAATGGGTTCGTCGACAGCCACCTTGGGTTTCTTCTCATCCTCATGGCAGCGATGTGGTCCGAGACCCCAGACTCCAGCAAAGCTTTTACCGCATTTAGCACAGCTAATTTGTCCATCTTTACACACCGTGGCTAAGCCATGGCATCTTCGGCAGTGGTTTTGCAGGTTACCGATGTAATCAAAGCTACGATCACACTGCGGGCAGGTGTAGCGCTTTCGGATGGGTTTGGGCGTAGGGAGGTGGGCCCTGCGCATGTGGGTCTCCAGCTGCCTTGGAGAGAAGAACCGATAGTGGCACGACGAGCAGCTGAGCATCCTGGAGGATATTTTAGAGCAGTTGTAGACTTTGTGGTTTTTCACCCATGCCAGGTATTCACTTCGATGGCACCATTTGAGGTGTTTGTCCAAGTATGTAAAGTCAATGAAAGTCACACTGCAATGGGGACAAGGAAAAATCAGGGAGGGGGAAGCTGCGGAGAGGAAAAGGGACAGAAAAATATAATGTCAACTGATAAAGAAACAGTCTTTTGCGGTCAAATGTCAAGTCAAATGAATCTTCTTAGGTTATCATCTTCAATCAATTAACAGACAGTGTTTTTAATAATTTTAATATAATACTAATGAACTAAAATAAAATAAAATTCAAAACTACAGGATTTCAAAGCATGCCTCTTGCCGTCATCTTTGTGATTTACAAATCAGGGCATATGAAATACATGTATTACCTGTGTTTTTCTCCAGGCCAGAATCACCCACAGAGTTTTCATCTAGCGTCTCAAGCTTCACTTCCTTCCAACGGTCATTCTCCTCCTTCACAATCAAGGAACAATCTGTTTATCTAACAATCTACAATCTCTTCACAATCTCTCTGCAGCACTTCTAAAATGCCAGGCTCAGTTTTGACCTGAAAACTAGGTGGGTTTAAAGGGACACAGTCTGGTTCTGTCTTTGGAACGAATGCTTTGAAAGCAGGAGGATGAGGCTGCAGATTGACTTTCTGCTGCTTTTGTTGTTGGCGTTGGTGTTGTTCAGATGACACTGTTAGGACTCCCAAAGCTTCCAGCCCTCCTTCTTCTGGTTTGATCTGTGTGACCTCAGGACAGGTGTCCATAGCGCAGTCCTGAGTGTAATTAGATGTTTTGGTTTCATTTGTGTCGATACTAATGCCATCACCATTTGTTGGCAATGGCTCTTCATCACAATTTGGCAGTTGTTTGGTTTTCTTTTTTGTAGATAACTTTCTTTTCTTTAACAAGTTAGCTTTCATTTTCTTGTGCACAACCTAAAGAAATGTCTGAGAAAAACAATATAGTGTACGGTTTTATTTATAATACATTCCTGGTATAGCATTTGTACTATGATATTATTATTATTATTATTATATGTAGAATTTCTTAATTATTATGCAAACTAATAGGTCAAGGCTTCTGTTCTCTAATCTAAAATTGCAATAGCAAGTAACACAAAAATTGCGCAAACCTCCTCTAAAACCAGCCAAGAAGGCTGCCTGACCAGGCTGGGACACCAACTAACACTGGTTTGTGTTTTTCAGCAGGGATGTTTAATCATGAAGGTTAATATAGCTCATGTGACAGTATTAGCGGGTTGCAAACATGCAGATGTAAACAGAAGTGTCGTGTTGACTTAAGTAAAGCACAAAATGTTCTTACCGGCAATACTAAACCTTTAGTTAATCTGCTGCGGCAATGTATATTCGATTGGACTGCAGACTGTGTTGATTGTCCAGTGGACTGTCACAGCCCTCAGTGTACAGCATCCTACAGCTCAAACAGGCGTCTTACACATCCACCGCTAAAATCACACCAACACGTCTAATTATACTAGTGAAAATTTAGCTATAAAGGACCTAGCGTAATTTGAACTGACTCCGTCTTTCAGGTGTGAAATACGTTAAACCGATGCTGGTTATAAATATTATGTAAAGCCAGCAACGACAACTCGTTTCAAAATAAGATAAACGCTGAGGCGATTTTTCAAAATAAAAGTGCCTGAACCTTTTTTTCCCCCCCTTTTTAGTTTTTAGCGGACATATTCAAAATTTCCCAATAAAATCATTTTAGACTTAATAAAATCACGCAACTTATATGTGTTAACAACTTTCACACCGTTTTCTTAGCATCTATATAATATATAATACAGCTAAATCCATCTAACACAAAACAGATCCCAACAGACAAGAGAACTAATTTCAATCATAACTAAATTTTTGATCAAATGTGCAGTTACTGTTTTTGGTTTCACACAGCAGTAAGTACTTTTATCCTCATTAGACTCATTTTTAGAAGTAGTAAGTGTTAAGTCAGGTACAAAAACAAAGACAACACAACCAACCAACCCTGGTAACCATTAATGGATGATATTTTATTATGGACAAACCCCATCAAAAGCATGTGCATAAACCACAGTAAAAACTGTAAAAGCATTTGAAAACGTCTGAACAGAACACAAAGCTTTCTTGACCATATTCGAAACCAAATCTGTTTTGGTTTTGTGCATAATTTATATCAAAATCACTTTTTCTGGTTTAACCTAACAAATTAACCAACTGTTAGCTCAAAATTGCTTTCTCTGGAGTGGAATCCGAGATAAACATATGGCTTCTCATGGTTTATGGTTTCTATTATTTACATTAAATAATCATAATGTCAAATGAACACTTTTCAAAATATCTTATAATTCACCATGACATTAATAAAATGACATTTAAAAAAAAAACAGTCACTTTCTACATCAACATACATAAATACCAGTCAGATTACGCTCAGAAAATAAGTCCATCCTCAAAACAAAAACAAAAAACATCAAAAAAGCAACAGAAACTCCATATAAATGGCAATACTGTAACAAACGGTAGTGTTTTCAGTGTTTCCTTCTCTTAATTGCATTACCTTATAGTGTCTCACCAGGAGCATCCTATATTTTAATGTTTAAAATTTCCATTGCAAGTTTTGTTCAACAGATCTCATATATCTGGCTAAACATGACCCATCGCTGAAATAAAAATGAAAATTCTGCAGCAACCCAGCTTGGGTAATACATTTCACTGATCAATGGAAGCAAAATATTAGCACACTGTTAATACATGCTGTAAGTTTTACTACAAAAATTTAAGTAATATGAAATATTCAACGGTTGTTGAAACTAAAGTAGTATAAGGAGGGAGACCCAAAAAAAAAAATAAATAAATAAAAAAGTACTATCCTTCATTTACTACACAATGTGAAAAAAAATTAAGTTTCTGGGCCCTTATTAATAATAAGCTTATTCATTCATATATGTATATATACACACAACTGCAGCACTAAAGATTAATGGCCTAAACTCAAATTCAATCCTAAATTGAATACAAAAAGAGTGAGGATTCTGTCACGCAGTTATATTAATGTCTGGTCAAGGCAAAGTTAGTAAAGGCATGTAATTAATGCAAACAAAAAGGATGTGTGACCATAAGCTGTCGATTGACAGTCTGAAATGCATCTTCAGTCTGAATGAATATGTATAAAAATAAGCCAATGGCTCACCATGAAACAGACCTATTGACTATATTCAAATCTGCTATATTACAGGAAGCATCGACCAATCACAGCCATGACAAAATACCAGTAACAAAAGCATTACAACTACATTTTTTACAACATCTGTGCCCGTTTTTTGCAGACAATCAAAGATTTGCACATTCAAGTGGACATGTTGCACCGTGTCTTGGTTTGGATGGCAGTTCAGATTGTCACACGAGGATATAAAGCACATTGGTTCAGCTGCAAAGACAACTTTTTCACTGGTCGATATGTCATGCTGAGGTCATCAGCTTGTCCAGCTGATTTCAGTAGTGTATATGGGGCAAAAGGATGCAGCAACAAAGCAGGGAGATACTAGTAGTGCATTGCATAAAGGTTGCTGCCTTAAGTCAATATGGAGATTTTTAGGAGTGATAAACAAGTAAACAACATCTAATAATTAATTACAGTATATGTACAATTTCTGTTTCCTATGATTTACCTTTTTCATCTCCTGTAATAAATACAACCCTTTTGAAACCCTCAACAGAGCAAACCAAAATGAAAATTGTCATCATTTACTCACCCTTCATATTGTTCAAAACCAGCGTAACGCAAAATAAAATATTTTGAAAAATGTTTCTGTGCTTTTTCGTCCATACAATTAAAGTCAATGGGGTCCAAAATTGTTTGGTTAAAAAGTCTGTGGGGTCCAATGTTGTTTGGTTTTGGACCCCACAGACTTTCATTGCATGGACAAAAACAGTTCTTCAAAAAAATCTTCTTGTGTGTTGCGCAGAAGAAAGTCATACATGTTTGGAACGACATGGTGTGTAAATGATCACAAAATTTAAATTTTTTCGGTGGACTATCCCCTTTAACATTTCTGCAACTTCCTTTTTCCTTCCTGTTCTCTCTCATTAAAACTCTCTTGATTGTTTTTTACTTTTCAGTCACTTTTTCCTACTCAATTCCCATATGTTCTCTTCACATAGCCATGGTGGTTAGATGCTGATGGCCCAGCAAGCCTTTTCGGCCAACCCCGGCGCCGGGATGTGTTCCTGCTCCTCCGTGTCCACAGTACTCCTGCAAATTCTGCCGTAAAGTGACGAGCGCCGAACCCAAGCAAGCCCGGTTGGGAGCAAGGATGCCACCTGGCAACTGTATGAGCACAGTGGCCACCCCTGCCATCCCGTCGTCTGTGGGCTCCAGAGTGATTGGCCCAACTTTGAAGGATGAGTATGAAAATCCCATGAGCTGGGATAGGAAGGGGTCGGAGCGGCAGAAATGCTGGTAGCTGCCGTGTGAGGACGGATGATGGTGGTGGTGATGCGAGGTCGGGTTGGCCGTAGAGCTCGGTGCGTAGTGGTGAGCATTCAGGTAGTGCAGGGGAAGGTGCTGCCCGTTGTTGCCTCCGCTCAGAGCGAGATGGTGGTGGTGGTGGTGAGTAACAGTGCCTGTGCCGGGGTCATGTTTGTAGGACAGAGCCCCGGGTCGTCCCCTCTGACCCATCACCATGCCACCAAGCTTGCCTGTCCGGACGTGGGCCAGGGACACAGTGCTGCCCCCTCCGGCCGAGGGTAAGTAAACCAGCTGCGGCTCCTCAGGCTCTAGGTAGACGGTGAGTTTAGCGAATGGGCGAGAGGCCATCTTGGTCATCTCTTGAATGTGGCGTCGCTGCTCACGGCGGAAGTCTAAGAACTGCTTGACTTTCCAGAGCAGCACACAGACGGACAGGAAGAGGAAGAAGCAGGAGAAGAAGACGGAGAAAAAGACAAAGAGGTCAATGTGGGCCTGGTCCTGTCGTAGAAAGAGGAGGCCTTGGGACTCTCCGTTATGGGTATCCGTGCCCACACTATGCAGGGCAATATAGAAGCGGCTGGACTTGAGAGAGTGCACTTCGTGCGGGAAGGTGATCACCACACGGTCCCGTACGCCGCGTACAATCAACACCGTCTGTGGCTTCCATACGGTGATGTAGGTTATGAGACCTTCAGTTCGTTCTTCCCGTAGCTCACGTTCTGTCCCATGCGACTTTGTGGACTGTAGTGTGCCGAGTAATGCTGATGAGGAGTTCGCAAACACCTTCATGGGTGACGGTGGGGCGAGAGGAACCTCCTTTTCTCCCCGCGAAGTGGTCGCAGAGGTGGTCTCGTCCTCGATCTTGATGGTATGCACACCGGTCTGGCGGTCTACCTCCACAATGAAGGTGTCATGTGAGTTGGACACATAGACCTCAACCTCTCCAAACGTAACGTCGATGGTGACGCGGATATCCACATTAGTAAACTTGGGCTGGGCCGAAAAGAACACTGTGCGGCCCCTGAGCAGATTGCGGATGTTAGGCTCATGGAAGCAGTTGACCTGTGATGTGGGGTCGAAGCAGCATTCATTGTCCACATTGAACTGCCGATAGCATTGCCGCCCATTAACTGGATTGCCATTGAATGAATCTTTGCACTTTGCACACTGCAAGAAGCACAATTGGGATTATTTCATACAAGGTCTTATTTGTGAAATACAGGAAAATGTCATTGGTTGTATCGAACTGGCCATTACCTGTTGTCTGTAACACTCTTTACGGTCATTCTGTGGGCTGCTCAGACAGGATGAGGTTTCAGTGTTGTTCTGGCAGGGACAGCTAGTGCCATCATGTTCATTACAGGTGTCTGCATGGCCATTACACTGACATCTACAAACAAGCAACAGGAAAGAATGGAAAGACTGATGTCAGTTTAACTGGATCTTTCTACACCTGGGGACATTTTCTTATCTCTAACTTACTTGTAAAGCCAACTGCTATTTTTTCCAATTCTCTGTAAATACGTGCTAACTTTTGGCAGTCACGTTAAATAAAATATAGCATACTACCTCAGAACAATAAAAGTATGACAAACATCTAATGAAATAACAGAGCACAATTATAATCAATACTACTTTTCTGATGCACTCACTTCTCACACTTCCCTTGCAGCAGGAAGTAGCCACTGAGGCAGCTCTCACATTTATCCCCCACACTGCTGTTCTGACAGCTCACACACACAGCATTGTCCTCAGTAGGGCCCTCTGTAGCCCATTGTTCGATCTGAGAAGCAAAAGTATACAATGAATGACTCAGGCCCTGCAACAAAGAAAAGACCATTTCCAAAAAATTGCTTACACTCTCACGGTCCAGAGGATAGTCTTTTGGATTTTCCATTGCCCTCTGATGCTCCTCTTTGGACAGACATATGTCACTGTTTCCTCTGCAGAATTCACGACAGGGGCGACACATCCCACCTCCCACAGCTGAGCCCACAAACAAGGGCTTACACTTTTCACAGTGCTGACCCTAAAAGATAAGGAAGAGATAGAGGTGACCTATAGTCTTATAATAACACAAACATGGTATTACTCCTGTCATGCCCGTCTTCTTTTGAAGGAAATACTTTTCTGCAAGGACACATTAAATCATTAAATTGATTACAGTAAAGACTTTTATAATGTTACAAAATATCTCTTTTTCAAATTAATGCTGTTAGAACTCTTTTCATCAAAGAATCCTTAAAAATTATCACGGTTTCCAAAAAATATTAGCAGCACCACTTTTCAACTGTGATAATAATAAGAAATGTTGCTTAAGCACCAAATCTGCATATTAGAATGATTTCTGACAGATCATGAGACACTGAAGACTGGAATAATGCCTAGCATCACAGGCATGAATTATATTTTTAAATGTATTAAAACAGTAAACAGTTGTTTAAAAGTTGTTTTTACTGCTTTTTTTTCAAATAAACAGCGTTGTTGAGCATAAGAGACTTCTTTCAAAAAAAAAATCTACTTAAACAGTAGGTAATATATAAGGATATTTTCATGGCAAAAATAAAATAACAATATACAACAAAACGTCTCAGTACCTTTGTGTTATTCTTGCACTCTAGACAGGTGTCCAGATCTACTTAAACAGTAGGTAATATATAAGGATATTTTCATGGCAAAAATAAAATAACAATATACAACAAAACATCTCAGTACCTTTGTGTTATTCTTGCACTCTAGACAGGTGTCCAGCTGAGAGATGCTTTTACAGTTACTGTGTTTATTACAGCGGCACTGTGAGGAGCAGTTCTCTCCAACAAACCCAAAGTGACACTGACAGACTCCTGGGGACACACAGGTCCCATTAACACAGCCTTGAGCGCACACTGGCTCACACTGACCCGTCACACTGAAAAAGAGAGCGAGAGGAGAAAAACTACTTAGCCTTGGGGAGGTCAGTGATATTGTTTGAGAATGAAAGCTGTTAAATATACCTGCTGAGTACGTAGCCCTGTCTGCAGGTGCAGTGGTAGCCTTCAGGCAGATCATGGCAGTCCTGAGTGACGTTACAGTGGTGGTGTCCATTGGCACACTCGTCCTCCTCTGGGCAGTGCAGGAAGGACCAGCTACTGTTCCACTGTGGGCACAAAGCCACAATCACACCTGCAGAGTAGAAAGACAGTTACGTTTTAATTCCATAAAAAAAACAGATAAATGTGTGGGGCCTAACAGCTCAGAAGTTGTCTTGTCTGTATGTTGGATCAAAATAATAAGAGTACAAAAGTCGTGTTCTGGAAGTAAAAAAATCCCATTCATTTTTTTTGCAACTTTTCAATCAATTCCCATTCAATTGATTTCTGAACAATAACTTGCAGACTGGTAAAAACCGACCTACTAGGAGCTACAAGGTTGTTAATCGATGACTCATGCTTGTTGAAGCAGAGTTCTTGGTAAAAAAATAAAAAAATAAAAAAGTATTTTAATTTATATACTATTTCTAATTTCTTGCAGAATCATGGCTAATGTGTATATATATACATTAGCCATGATTCTGCAAGAAATTAGAAATATTATATAAATTTTACAATTATATAAATTATATAAAATATTATTTAAATATATGGGATTTTGCAATAAACGTAAAATGTACTGTTTTTAATTGGATTGTCGTTCGCAATGGGGTTGTGTACTGTTGCATTCTATAAATCTATCCGAGATGCTTGATTCTTATTGGACAATCATGGCAATGTGCACTCAGATAATTTTGTATATTGTATATTTAGTGTTAATAGCAACACACTAGTACTAATTTGTCTCTCATTTCACTCTGCAGTCTCTGTCCCTGTCATTTCTGCAATAATGAATAACTGATTGTACCCAAATGAAACCATCCAACAATTAGCCTTCTAAAAAGTTCCACTATTCATTACTTAATAATAAACTCAGTGTCATCATTTTTACATGATTCACTAGCTTAATCTGCAGAAAGATATTAAGACATGTACCATTCAGTCCTCCCTGAATACAGTGTCCTTCCCCGTTTCCACCACGGACAGCACACCAGCCACACTGTGGTCTGGAAATGCACTGGGAGCACTGAGAGAGCTGGAAACACTGGGGAGAGCAGGAATCTTCATCCGCAAGCAAACGGCCACACTGACCCGCCTCACAGCACAATGGAACAAAGGAGGGGCTCATACACTGGAGAAAAAAAAGAGGACAGGTGACAAGGTTACTGGTCGAACTTCTTTTAGAAAGTTTTCAAGTTGGAACAAACGTTATGAAAATGTTACCTGCTGCAGTGCCATGCTCCATACACAGCGCTGCCAACCTCCATCAGAGCCATGGGAGCTTAAACACTGGCTGCAGGTTTTGATTTCATGGCAGGGTTCAGGGCAAGGCATTGGTGGAGAGGACTCCACTTGCATGGGAGACACGTTAAGCAAGGCATAGCTGAAACACGTCCAGTCGTAAGTTGGGTTCACACTCAGGATACGCCTGGTCTCACCTGGACGTTTAAACCAAGAGTCAAAACATTAACACAAGCTGTTTTTGCTGGCCTTCATATAAAGAGATGTTTAAATTGGCAAAACTTTTGTGTTCTCCAAGAAACTCTGCATTGGCTCTAGGATTTGTTTCTTTGGGGAAGGCAACATTTCTGCAAGAGAATGCAAAAATGGTGATGGAAATGATATAAGGTGGGAGGAAAACCTATATTTCAAAATTTTTTCAAGCGAACACAAAGTTTCTCAGGGAGATTTGCAAGAGAATGCTAAAGTTTTGAGAACAAATACAAAAGCTTTGAAATATATTTTTTCCTTCAGCATGTCCCCTTAGGGGCTCCGCAGAATCATGCACATTGTGTGGCCACTCACCTGTGCGTTTGAACTGGCGTGTCCACATGCATTTCCCAGAAGCTGTGCATTTGGGGCAGTCAGAAGCCTCACAGCTGGTCTCAGTGCAGTTACTAGAGAGGAAGATCTCTCTCTGGTTTATCCTGCAGTCATGCTCCGATGTGCAACTTACTGAGCTGCTGATACATGCTCCCTCAGGACAGTTTGTGCACCACTTACACTGCAGAGCAGGCTGAAAGACGGAGAGAATTTCAGGTCATTTTTTAATTACAAGATCGGCTTTAACTAAGAAGTTTTAAACCTTTCCTATTGATCTTAGAAAGTTTGGCAATATGTGCACTACTGTTCAAAAGTTTGGGGTCAACTTTTTTAAAGATTTTTTTTTTTTAAAGAAATGATTTATTATTATTTTTTTCAGCAAGGACACATTAAAAGTGATCAAAAATCACAGTAAAAATCATGTGACACTGAAAACTGGAGTAATGGCTGCTGACAATACATCTTTGCCATCACAGAAATAAAAAAATAATTTTAAAATACATTAAAATAGAAAATAGTTATTTTAAACTGTTATAACACTTCACTATATTCCTGTTTTTGCTGTATTTTCTGATCAAATAAATGCAGCCTTGGTGAGCATAAAAGACTTTAAAAAAAAATTCACAAATGTCTTACGGACCACAGACTTTTGAACAATCCTGTACACAATATGATTTGTTTTCACTGGACATAAAAAGTCTAGTCAAATCTGTTTATTAGATACTGTTTGGCTATGTAGTGCATTTACTCTGCATATTAGCTCGGTCTTAAAATACTGCACAAATAGAGTACTTTGGATTGTGATGTGATGATCGTACCTGCATAGGGCTGGAAAATGTTTTAGGATGGCGGGCCAGACATTCGCTGCAGGTCTTGAGTCGGCGGCACTGATCAGGGGAACGAGGAGTAGGAGAACAGGTAGACTGTCCAATCGCACAACCCAATCTGTTAAAAAGAGAAGAAGAGATATTGTCATTTAGAAAAAAACTTTCTGGTACCCATAGTAGCCTACTGTGAATAAAGATGATACTAGTTCCTGTAGTACCTTTCTGCAGTGTCTGATGAAGCACAGGTACCTCTGCACCACACACAGCTACCAGTGCTGCTGTTACAGGACTCAGGGGTGGGCAGCAGGATGCAGGGGTCACTGGGCAAGGAAAGAGTCAAAAGTCGCCCCAGCATCACTCCATTAAAACCTCCAGACAGGAACAGGCGACCACCCCACCCAGTCATCGCCAAGGAAACTGAACGGTTTACAGGTTCACCCACCGAGGACACTAGAAAAATGGTACAAGAAAAGATCCACACCATTCTGTCAGTAAGCACAGACTAGTGTTTCCAAGTGCATAATTAATATACTGTATCCAGATATGTGTAACTGTTACCTGGCTGTATCCATGTGTTACAGCTGATCTGATAGAGAGAAACTGTGTTGCTGTAATCCTCTTCCCCCGTCCTGCCTCCAACAATTACCATGGTGTCCTTCACTAAAGCCGCCGCATGGAAGAAACGAGAGAGAGGCTGGAGAAAGAGATGATTTGTGTCATCTACCTGCCAAATTGTTTGTATATTCATCATTTTGACCACCATTTGTTTTTTTGTTTTTATAGTTACCTTGTTTCCCTGAGAGGGCACCAGTAAAGACCAAGTAAGATTGGGGTAATAAAGACTGTAAAGTTCTCCTGAAGGTTCTACAGCTTCAACGTGGAAACGGTAACCACCAAACACGTACACAGCATCAGTCTGTTCATGATAAACTGCTGAGTGGCCATAAAGACCTGAAAAGGTAAAAGAAAAAGAAGAACTGAATCAGGAATGTTACATTTGCCCATTATCAGTGAAGAATTCAGGATAGAAATATACCATTGAATAGTATTCAGAATTTGAGGTCAGTAAGATTTTGTGTGTGTGTGTGTGTGTGTTTTTGGAAGAAGTCTCTTATGTTTGCAGAGGCTGCATTAAGTTGATCAAAAATACTGTGAAAAACAATAACAATTGTGAAATATTATTACAATTGTCCAAGCAGAATTTTCAGCAACCATTACTCTAGTCTTCAGTGTCACATAATCCTTCAGAAATCATTCTAATATGCTGATTTGCTGCTCAAAAAACTTTGTTTTATTAATGTTGACAACAGAGATTGTGATTTTGTTTTATTTTTTAGGATTCTTTGATGAATAGGAATTATTTATTTGACAGAAATCTTTAATAACATTAAACGTCTCTACTGTCACTTGATTAATTTAATACATACTTGCTAAATAAAAGTGTTAATTAACTGTAGTGTATACTACAAAAGAAAACCTATTTTATTGTAAATAATTTCAATAAATAATTTCTTCTTGATGTGTACAGGAATTTAGCTTAAACATTAAGTGAACAAAAAAGGCAATTAAATAGTTAAGTGCAATTATTTCTAAGACAATTAATTGTCAGACAAAATTTCCCAACTGTGCTAGTCCTAAGTACAGAAAAAGTGCAGTGCTCCATCTCTACCTGTAGGGGGTGTTCCAGTGTGTGGCGCTATAGTCCAGTTCCCAGACTGAGGACTAAACTCCAGCAAATGATGATTAAAGCCATTCTCTGGTGAGTAACCTCCAATCAGCAGCACAGATGAGCCTCTTTGCACAGTTAGAGTGTGTCCAGCCACAGGGGGAAGCACTGAGCTCTAAACACAGTTGTCAGTTAACACTCTTAACACAGTTGAAGAGGAGCACAAGAGCACTGTGAGGATATTCAACACGTAATACCTTATACTGCTTCCACACCAGACTGCTGAGGTTCAGACACCATGTGTCATTTGCAACACCTTTCTTTGTGACCCCACCAACCACAAACATTAAACTGTGAGTGGCTGCTTGGGAGCCAGAAAATGGGTCATGATTATACACCAGAGCAGAAGCATGATGGTATCGGGACAGGGGCATTGAATTTTCCTCCACTGAACTGGTCAACATTTGAGTCCAGCGACGATCTGCCACGGAATACCTAGACCAATATATATAATCATTTCTTATAAAAATTTGTGTAACAAAACATTTACTTCAAGTAAAATGTGCAAGAATATACCTGTAAACATTTCCCAGGATGCCCTCTGAGAGTGAGAGGCCTCCATACATCCAAAGAGTGCCCTGTGGCCCAGACACCAGAGAGTGACCCATCCTCTGGAGGAACCTGTGTGCCTTATTCTGTGGGAGGAAATTAAACCGAAAACTGAGAGAGTTTGCAAGAACAGAGACTTTTTTTTCTATAGTCTTAAAGGAAAAAGTTAATCTAACCACAGACAGCTGAGTGTCAAGCAGTGTTTCCCAAACCAAGCTGTCCGAGTCGGAGAGAGAAGAACAGTCTGATCCAGCCCAGCCTTCTATACACACACACAGGCCAAGGGTCTGTAAACATATATGCAAACATGTAAGATGAGAACTGTGGGACATACCTAAATTGCATTTTAGTTAGCTTCTTATGCTCTTAAACAATTTAACTGGCTGCAATAAGAATGTCACACACCATGTTGCAAATGCCTCTGCCTTCCTCTGCTCCACAATTCCCTGGGCAGACAGGACGGTCACATTGTGGACCACCAAAACCATGGGGACATTCGCAGAGCCCGTTTACACACTGAGCTCCTGCCTGGCACTCGAGTGAGATGGCTGTACCCTCTCCAGAACTTCCATTTCCACATCGCTTCACCCAGAATGAGGCATTAAAACCCTGAGCACGTCCTGAGGTAACATTTGCCTCAAAATACACAGATAGCACCCCTACAGGAGAAGAAATCACATAATTTATAATGACAGTATATAAAACTATGTTGGCACGTTGAAAGTCATAGCTAACTGCTTCGTGTGTGATGAAAAACAAAATCATTCAGTCCTTAGTTTTGTCAAGTACCTGATGTAGCCTCAACAGTAACTGGCTCCATTCTCGTTGTGCCGCAAAATGCTCCAATAAGGTTGTGGTCAGAGTGCACAACACCGTTGCTGAGGAATCGTGGCAAGCCATCAAATACATAAACATATGAGTTCTGTTGGATAAAGAAATGCAAACATTTCTGGTCACAATATTGCTGGTAACTAAATTGTATATGCTGTTCTGACAGTAACTGACAGATTAATGATGTGGAATAATCTACTCACTGTGCACTGTGTATGTGAATCTGGGTGCCAGGTCAGGGCCACGGGTGGGCATGACTGCCCTGGCATGCATGGTGCCAAATCCTGGGACACAGAGAGGACCCACAGGCAATGAGAGAGCCCACCATGGCCACCGACTGCTCCATGCCACCCCAGAGAGGAGGAGAGGGAAAGGGGTACAGAAGAGGAAGAGGAAAGCAGAACAGAGCGACCTTGACACTGCCTGAAACAGGTGCCATTGTTCCTGGGAGAGAAATGTGAATTTCAATGTTACATATTGTATAAAAGATTAGGCCTAAAATCCCAAGTCAATGGGGACCGGCAACTATTTGGTTACCAACATTCTTCAAAATATCTTCTTTTGTGTTCCACAGAAAAAAGAAAGTCAAATAGGTTTGGTGCAACATGACGGAGAGCAAATTATGACAATTTTCAATCAAACAATAATCAGCAGACCCCCTAATGAAAACCCCTCGTTTACATCATATTTTCATCTGCCCTCAAATTTGAAGATACCTCCCTCACCAAATAAACAGAGCTCATTCTCAGACTTACCTGGGGTCTCCATAGTATCCGGGCAGGCAAGACTCACAGTGTGGGCCTTGGGTGTGGTGGGTACAGTAGCACTGGGCGGTCTGGTTATGGCAGAATCCTAATAGAGCATCACCATGGCCATTACACTGACAGGGAATGCAGCCTTCACCCCCTGCCAAAGCAGAGCCAAAACTACCAGGCTTGCAGTGCTCACAGTGTGGCCCTGTTGTCCAGTCTGAGAAGGGAAAGAAAAATATAGCTTAGTGCTAAAAAGATGGAGAAATAAGGGTAAATACACAGGTAGGATCTTTACCCTGGCACTGGTCACAGATCCCTGGAGCCGTAATACAAGTGCTGTGAAAGTTACATCCACAATCCACATCACACTCTACTCCGCTCAGCACCAGAGTGGCTGGATCAGAGGTCCAACCCAAAGAGCACTCGCACTCAAACCGAGGACTCCCGCTGCACCGGCCCTGGCGGCACTCATTATAACATCTTAAGAGAGAGCACAAACATTATTATAGGTTACAAGGATGTACTATGGTTATTCCTGAGCTGTAATAACTTCTGGAGGTTCTAAAGAAACACATCCACCCCTGCAATTAGTGTAACAGAAAATCTCACGTCTGGTTGCAGTGGTGAACTCCATCTCCTTGGAAGCCCCTCTCACAGTGACACTCGTAGGAGGTTGGGGTGTTGACGCAGGTAGCAGAGGGATGGCAGGTATGCAAGCCCAAGCGACACTCCTCCACATCCGGACAGGATGGGTAGGACCAAACGGCGTCTCCGTCTCCTTCCATCCCTTCCAGAAGCTCCAGCTCCAACTCCATCTCAAGCTCCATCAACCGAGGGGGCGATAAAGTTTGAGGCTCAGGGCTGATGGACGAAGGAAGAGATGTAAATCAAATAATTATCAAATGACACATTCATTTAGCCACTAGGTATAAAATGTTTTAATCTTACCTGCTGGCTTTCACTTCAGCTACAGCCATGCTGCAGTTAACAGCCAAGGGGTCGTCCATTCCACCCCAGTCACCTCTCAAACACCTGTGAAAAACCAGAGGGGCAGGAAGTAATATAATAATGAAAACATTGTGATCAGAAGACGTTTTCACCGAAGTTGATGGTTGTTTGGTGTATACACAGACACGTTCCTATCCTACCTGCCGATAGTGGGGTTGTTGTAGTCTCCACACCAGCCACACTGAAACGTCTGCAGACACTCTGAACAGGTTGCAAGAGCAGAGCACTGCTTACACTGAGGGACAGAGTGAACACTGGAGAGAGAAGATCAGAGAGGAAAATTTTCAAAAGCAATGACAAGCTATGCAGTATAATACAGCAAGCACTAATGAAGGAAAAGCAATTAAGAAAGAAAATTATTATTACTATTATACTGTAATTTATTATTACTTCAATTGTAATATATTAATATCTAATTCTGACAATTGGTGTTATAATAACAATAATAATATTACTAATAATAAATATAATTATTATAATTATAATTATATTCATATTGACTGGGTTCCAAAAGAACAACATTGTAAATGTAAAACAATGACACTAAAGTTCATGTTCATTGTTTGTTAATTTTGTGATGGTTTAAATTTTTAAAGAGGTCCCTCAGCCTGACTTAAATTATTTTCAATTATTCAGCCAGTTATTTACAGTTTAAACCGCACAAAGGAATCCTGTAAAATTCTGTCATCATTTACTCCCCCTCATGTCGTTCCTAACCTGTTTGACTTGCTTTCGTCTGTGGAACTTGAAAGATGATATGTTGGTAACCAAATCGTTTCAGTTCCCATTGACTTCCATTAAATTAACGAAAAAAAAAAATACAATTAAGTTAATGGGAAGCTAAACGGTTTGGTTACCAACATTCTTCAGAATATCTTTTTTATGTTCCATAGAAGAAAGAATGTCATACAGGTTTGGAATTACACGAGACAATTTTTATTTTTGGGTAAACTATCTAGTCTTTTTGTTTTGTTTTGTTTTCCTGGACATCTAAGCAGAAGCAAATATGAGATGTTAAAAGTGAGATGTTCAAACTGCAAATGCAATAGGAAAAAAGTATGCTTTTTTGGCCAAATCATGGCCTTACACCAGATAATTCAGCTTTCCTTTATATTTTATTCTTCAGCTGAGCAGTGTATCCAGTTTTAATTATTAAACACTTTTTTATTATTAAGTGTCTAGTGTATGTGAACTACATAGTGGATTTCATTAGCTTTTATCAGACAAATGACCTAAAATCCTAGCAGAAGCTGCACTAACCTACCTGTCATACCAGTCCCTGCACTCTCCATAGGGAAACTTTGTGAGGTACGCAGCAAAGTAGAAACAGGACTGAGCTGATTCACACCATGCACACTGACTGGAGTTAGACAAACATTCTCCACACGTCAACCTCCTGTTAGAGAAAGAGGATTGTAAATGAAAAAAGAACCAAAGTTGATATCTTTTTGAAGTCTTTCAGCCTATCAAATATTACATACACCAAATAATTCATAGACAAATTTATCACTTCAAACTCACTGGTTGCAAACTTTAGGACACACTCCTGATTCCCGGATAGACCCCTCCAATCTCCCACGGCGACTGCACAGATAATCTCCCTTCTTGCTGGAGTTGATCTGCCATTCACAGTAGGGGTCCTACAAACATTCAGACATGAGAGAAACTCCACTGCAGCCTCACAGAACATGAAAGTTGGTAAACAGACTGCATGCTGCTCTGGATCAAAACACTCATGGCAGTCTTTCAGACATGTTGATGTGAATGCAGTACCTGAGTGCAAGCGGCACAGTCTCTATACTCCTCACACAGTGTGCAATGCTGAGGGTTGAGCAGTAGGTGGCGCTCTTCTCCCTGCGAGTCTATGCAGGGCTGCTGATTGATGTCAGAGCGCAGAAAACACAGGTTCATGGTGGTACACCAGCCACACGACTGATCAGACAGACAGGCCGAACATGAGCGGTACTCTGAACACGAATTGGAGCGGAAGGGTTCGAGGAACAGGAAAGAAATCTCCTAGAAAACAATGAAAAAGAGCAATGAACAGCATTATATGATAATACCTAAATATTATAGCGCACTTAGAAAGTGTATAGGGCTGGAACTATATATAATAGTTCCATACTATAAATAAAATAATTAGTCAGGTTGTAATCATTTTGCTCATTGCATAATTTTTATCTTTTGTATAATTCATTATATAATTTTCTTAATATATAATAATTTTTTTATTTTCATAAAATATTTTTAATAAAAACATCAAATTAAATGAGACTTAATTAAACAACGATTACTACAGTTCTGCTGCTTTCAAACTGTTTCAAAGGTTTTTCTGAAATCACTTAATTATGAGAATTATGAAATTTCACTAGTATTACACTAGTTGGAGCCATAAAATTGTATAAAAATACAAAACAAATCATGCCTAATGAATAAAGGCACAATATGAATAAGAGTCTCCTTTTAAGTTGCTTTGTTAGGTAATAAACACTTACGCTGCCGCCAGGTAAAGCTGTGCGGTTCCAGGTAAGAGCCATCTCACTAGTCTGTCCTGATGCGGAGTTATTAAGGTAGCCCTCCGCCTGGATCAGGTACCAGTTTCCTCGTGTAAGATTCTGGAACAGACGGGAACCATCCGGCCGAGATAGCATACGGATCTCCTTCTCCTCCTGAGCGGACCACCTTCCCAGCACATCCGTCTGCATGGAAGAAAGGTTTAGAAGAGACTTAGCAAGTTACATGCCTCAAGACACTTCACACCATGACTTTCTTGTCTAAAACAGGAAACCTGATTTTTTGATATCCCATACCAGTTGAAGGGAGTTGGGTCCAGAAGCCATCTGAGCAGTAAAGTGGAGCTTCTGAATTCGAGCCCACATGGCAACAGTTTCCTGAGGTGGCGCTGCAGGAGGAGTGGCGCCCCATAAGGGATGAATGAAACCCCGAAACTGCAGTGTCACATCCATCTCTGTAGAGGGATTGAGGATGATGGAGGTACTGCGCAGGATAGATACCTATGAAGAAGAGTGCATGAGTATAAGAGAGAAAGAGAGCAGAGGCAGGGTGGGGTGCTCAGAGGAAGGGTTTACAGTAACAAATATTTTACAGAAGTAAAACAAAATCTGGATGTAGAAATTAAAGATTGAAAACTTATTACCAGGGTTATTATAGTAGTTTTAAACTAAAACCATAAAATAAACTTGTTACTTGACATAAAATTTGATTTATCTGGAAAAAAAAAAAATGTAAACTTTATTTCAGCTAACTAACTTGATGTACTAAAATATCAATTAATCAATTAATAAAAACTATATACACAGTGCAAACTAATAAAAATGACAAAAACAACAATACTACTAAACCTTCAGATAAAATTATAATGAAAACAAAATATAAAAACAAAAACTAATTCTAAACTTTAATACAAACTACAATAGCGTCTCGATGATACTAAAATAATACTGATTATTGTAAGTGAAGTCACAAGAAGAGGGTGTAAACATACAGAAACAAATTTTATTTATGGAGTAAAATGAATGATGCCTAGAGCAGTTACACAGAAGAGAGGAAGTGTCTGCAGAATAGAAGGTCATGAGAGCTCAGGATTGAACTTGTCGTACCTTGTCAGGCTGTGACTGATTGCGTGGATGCTGGAAGGTGAGCAGGTGCAGTCCCGGGACATAGTTCTCGGTGCGACAGGAGGGGAGGGAGGTGAGGAAACGCGTGCGCTCCCCCCACCAGCCGTACGCCCCAGAGATCTGGTCCACGCGGCATGCACTGCGCTCTGCCAGGGGTCAAAGTGCACAATATTTACTCATGATATGCCAAAGGATTACACACACACTCAGGTCACTTGACATTAAAGGGCACATAGCACAGATATTAACACAGCATGACTGCTAAAAGTCATCTACAAACACAAGGCACTCAGTAACACGTTATTTCACCGACTGTAAAAGTGTCTAGAAATAAAGAATTACTGAGCAGTGTGTGGTCACATATCTAAGTCGTTTTAACTATCGTGTTACAGTCTGCTCTCTCTCTCTTTACCTGAAACAGGCAAGCAGGACTCATTCTGCACACACCAGCCGAATACCCCAGAAACTCGTGGCAGAGAGTTTGGCACCCCACTGAACACCAGACACGACTGGCAGTCCGACAAAAAACGAGCCAGGCCCAGACATCCCGTGCTGCCACACTGTACACACACAAATTAGATGATGGACGGAGGGACACAAGTGAAAAAGCGAGCTAGCATCAGAGAGGCATTAGTGATCAAGAGCGAGCAAAATGCAAATGAAGGAGACTGGGGAAGATTTACCGGGTTGGTGGGCTGGTACTCCCGGCAGCGACCCTCACACCAACTGCATTCTGGATTCTTGAGGCACAAGCTTTCATCTGGAGCTTCAGCGCATACTGTGTCCTGTTAGAAAAACACACACACATACACAGTATGATTTTTAATACTTTTATTCAGAAAGGACGATTGATTAAAAGTGACAGTAAAACCATAATGTTACAAAAGCTTCCTGTTTCAAATAAATGCTGCTCTTTAGAACTTTCTATTCATCGAAGAATCCTGAAAAAAATGCATAATGGTTTCCACAAAAATATTAAGCAGTTTTCAACACTGATGATAAAAGTTTGAGCACCAAATCAGCATATTAGAATGATTTCTGAAGAAACATGTAACACTGAAGACTGGAGTAATGGCTGCTGAAAATGTAGCTTTTCCATGACAAGACTAAATTACATTTTAAAATATAAAATTATTAAAATAGAAAACAGTTATTTTGAACTGTAATAATATCTCACAATATTACTGTTTGTATTTTTGATTAAATAAATACACCCTTGGTGAGCATAAGAGACTTGTTTCAAAAACAAAACAAAAAACCTTTTGTGTGGAAAAAGCGTTATCTAAAGTTATTACCCTGTCTCCTGGGTCACTGCTTACAAACAGCGGTACTTTATAGGCCACAAGGTCACCACGGGCAACCCCACTGTAACCGCCAGCAACTAGAAGCACTCGTCCCTCCATGACAGCAGCAACATGGGAATATCGGCCCCTCACTGACCCACCTCCTATAAGAGCACAGAAAAAATTTCAGAGAACAAATAATATGCACAAATAATTTAAAAAGCTCCACATCCACTACTGAGGGCTACTGTAACTTTACATGTACACATATAATATTTATGAAAGTGAAAGTGACGTGACAAGTGGCCAAGTATGGTTACCCATACTAGGAATTAGTGCTCTGCATTTATCCCATCCAAACTTGTGGCTACACTTTTGAAGCACTGTATATTTTAACTGACGTCATTCACTTCCACTGTAATTGCCTCATTTCAACCCTGAATTTTTTTTAAAGAAAGGCAGGTCGAAAAAAAATATATATTTTTTGAGGTAATCAACTGCTGATTGAGCTAAACTTGGAACATTCATGTAGATCCTGGTAATGATGTAAATAACTGATTGATAAAGCACAGAAACAATAAAATGCTGTAGTACAGTTAGAAGAATCCCTCAGTGAAATGCACAATATTCTAGAGGGCTGAACTGAAGCATCATTATAGAATAATACCAACTTTGAGAAAAATGTCTTGCAAACCAAACGTAATGCCAAAAATCCTGACAGGCACTATGAGGGGTACCAAACCTATGTCAGCTTTTTACAACATTTACAAAAATAAATAAATACATTTTCTGAGGGCAGTTTTACTTCTCATCAATTCGTCTGTTTAAAAGCTGCAGGCCAGCAAATCTGCATTAGACACAAGGGAATTTACACAACAAATGACCTCTCAAGAGTAGGTCATAACAAGCCCCCAGTCAGACTGAAGCATCTTGAACATGAGTTCTTACAGGCTCTCCTGTTACTCGTGCAACAAATCCTCTGGGAATCATGGGTCATCAATTGCATACATCATCAAACTTCATCTCCTCTCTAAACACATCAAACAGATTCACTCCGTCTCTGACCATTAAATATACACTTACGCTGACTGAGGCTCTCTCCAACAGACACCCACTGATGGCAACCAAGATGAAAGAAAAAGATTTCCTCATCATAGCATTTTTCTTCCATGTAGTGGATATGAACATTCCCTCCTAAGAGAAAAACAGATCTCCATTAATTAATATCGCTATAAAAGTTTTCACATTAAATTCACTCAATGAAACTGCAGACACAATGAGGTTGGCTGTAGTTCTGCTATTATGTCAATGCGATTGCTACTTACCGTACACCACCATGTAGTTGCCGATGACGGTGGCAGAGTGGAATGCTCTCTCCCTTGGGCCAGTGGCAGGAAAACGTGAACGGAAGGACGTCCAAAACCGTTTCTCAACATGGAAAGCATCAGTTGAATTCACACGCACACTGAACCTGGTTGAGACAGGATTAAAAATGTAAACGTCAAAAAAAAAAAAAAAAAAAAAAAAAAAAAAAAAACCAAACAAAAAAAAATTCCCAAATTAGGCTACCGGCAATGAGTTTCAGCAATTTCTACCACTGGTCATACTAGTAGATAATGATTTCTGAGATCTTATTTTGAGTCTGAACAAATGTTCAGATAGATGGAGTGATATTGACAATATGTTCCTAAAACTTTTTTAAATTCTAACCTGCAGTTATAATTTAAGGGTTGTACAGAGCGCAGCGTCCTAATTTCACCAGGGAAATATTAACTAGATTACAGGTGACAATTATACTGAAAAAGTTCACACAAAAAAGCCAGACCAATGAACACTGTCAGATTCCAAGTAGCAGATTACAATCTTAAATTTATTCACATGATTTTTCCTTATGAACTACGCTACAGGAACACATTTCCAACTATGGTGTTTTCAAACACATTCCAACATATGTTTTAGGACCATTCAATGTAATTTTAAACAGCATTTCCAGCTGTCAGTCAAGTCAAGTCAAATTTATCTGTATAGTGCTTTTCACAATACACATTGTTTCAAAGCAATTTTGCAGAAAATCATGATGTTAATGTTTATAATATCTTCCTGCCTTACAGTCGAATCGTATTTAGCAGATTAGAGCTGGGCTATAATACAGTTTTGCGTTGATACAAGCAATCAAGCAGTTGAGATATGCTATATAGTATATACATAGAGCTCTACATGAGTATACTGTATGTATACAAATAAAAGTGCAATAAAAATGCAAATTAATGTGGACATTCTCATGTATCAAACTTTTTATAAAGAGCTGGGATATAACGGTTTACATTTTACAGTGATATAAACAAACACGCAGCGGCAATTTACTATATATTCAGCTTACACAACACACACAAGTGTACATACCTAGCTGTGGTAGGTCTGTGTCCCCCGTATACCAGCAGTGTTTTGGAAGGGGCATGGTAGACCATGCTGTGCCCTGCAGTAGCAGGTGGTTTTCCGCCTGTAGGCTGAACTGCTTCCCACACTCCATCCCACAACCGGAACCGGTACAGTGATGAGGAGAACATGTCCTCCTCTGTCCTTCCTGAAAAGACAGGTCGATCAATTATTCATTTTAGGGGACAGAGGCCAGGAAAGGAAAGAAGAGATGAATATGCTGATGATCTTTGCATGTGTTTTTAACAAAATGGCAATAATGGTCAAGTTGGTCTTTTTATATCCTCCACTAAAAAAATAATACAATTTACTCACCCCCAAAAACATATAGATAGTTGTCTACTATTGCTGCTGCATGATTTGCCAGCCTTGGTGCCCCTGGAGCATTTGATTGGCCTAGCTGCTGCCAGTCATCTTGCTGTGCATGGTACACCCAGACATCACTGGCCAATGAGTGGTTGGCAAGCTCACCGCCATAGATGACCATGTTGCCTTGCCATTCTACTGCTGTGTGGGAATGTCGAGGAGCCTGATACAAAGATATTATTATTTAGAGGATCATTAAAATGAAAACAGATCATTATAAATGCATAAGACAAAAAAAAGAGAAGAAGAATCTTACTGGACTATATAAATATGATCTCTGTTCCCAATTATTGGTCGAAAAATTGTAAACAACAAGGTCCTCCAGTGCTCTATTCAGATCAAACCCTGTAAATAAAGACCAAGGGTTGAAATAAATCACTCCACAAATGTACATTAAAGCTGAGGCTTTAAAATTGAGAGGAGGAGTAGTAGTTATTTATTTTTATTGCCATGTCAGCATCTAAGGCTATCTTCATGGCAAAAACTGAGGTGGAATAATACAAGAGTAACATAAACACAAAATAAAAACCAAACAAACACAAAAATACAGCAGTTAAAATTATACAAGATTCTGTAAATTAACATATGATTAAAAAAAATCTAAAATCTTTTCTGGTAAAATCTTACGAAATAAGTCTAAAATTCAGAGGAAAATTAACTTTTTACAAAGTGTATTTTTTTGTATTTTTTTTTAAGTTAATACCCATAAATAAGATATTAATTCAGTAATGTTTTTTTTTTTACATTTACAAAATGTATATTGCTATTCCATTTTGCTTTTCTAAGGTGGAAAAACTGTATATTGTTTGTACATAAAAATGTTTTGTGTCTGTATAAACAAAATAACAAAATGTTAATATTTTACAGATAATATTCGAGCAAACTTATTTAGCAGATTGATAGATTGATCATATAAAATAGAATTCTTTAATTTCTTTGTCCTTATAATATACAGTATTAAGCTTAATTTTTATCACACCGTATAAATGGGTTTTTATACATGAAAACATGTAAAATAGCTGCTCACATTCCAGATCATGATAAATAATTAATGATCAGTCAGTGATGGGAAAGGTTAACTGAAAAACCTCTATCTTACCTCCAAACATGTACATTGCTCCAGTGGAAGCCAGGTAAACCCCAGCAGAGGCGGTGCGAGGGGCTGCTTTAACATCACCTGGGCTCACCTCCCACCACTGCCCTGCGCCACTGTTGTCCCGGAGACCCAGCTGACAGTTCTGTCCCACAAAGCCAGGGCTGCAGATACAATGCTCACCCCTCTGCGATTTAAAAGAGGGAGTCAATAAGTGACATTAAAACAACAAAACAACTTTTTGTACCTAATTTATGCATGATGAAGAGCATCCCTTTTTGCCTACCTTATCACAATGACCATGGCCATGTTGTGTGCAGACCTGGGAACAGAGAGGGGTACTGCAGTCCATTCCTCCCCACCCTTGATGACACTGACAGCGGGCAGTAGCTACGTCACAGCGCCCGTGACCACCGCAGTCCCCAGGGCAAACTGAAAACGTGTAGGTGGCATTGAAGCCCAACAGGTTGTAGTTGGCGTCGCTGAAGAGATGGAGCAACATCTAGCAAATACCACAACAGAAGATGAACAAGTTATAATGACTGTGGGGAAAATAGGGACAGACTGTGAGCAAAAAGTCTATCAGTCGAGCTCTGACATAGTTTCTTATAACTCAGTCTTATTAAAATGGACACATGCTGAGAGAAATGAAAAAACCTAAGAATGAACTTCCTATCTTTACAATTTAATTGAATGAAGAGCGTTAAAGAAAGTGAGTGCATTTTGATTCCTTAAAAATAAGGCTCATAGGCTCAGTTGAACAGATGGTATAAACTGATACTTTTTGCCTCACCTTACCAGACTTGGCCTCAATTGGTTGTGGTAGAGTGGTGCCACTTAAACTTGCCAGTAGGGGGCTCTGGTAGGAATCACCATCATAGACAAACAGATAGTCATAGGTGCACTCCGTCTCCATAAACGTGAAGTTAAGCACAATGCGATGGTTTCTGCTGGGAGCTGAAGGAATACAGAAGAGTTCTCATTACAACCAGAAAAAACATACAAATGCTTGTCTCATTATCACCTTCAAGAGGTAGACATTTGTAATAAATATTCAAATTGAGAGAAGGGTCATGGTCACTCAGCTACTGAAATTGGTATTAGTAATAATTACTAATCAGGCCATCATTACTAATATCATGAGTATGCAGAAGATATCATTCAGCTCTCGAGTTATTAAAGCAGCAAATACTGAAATACCAAATACTGATTTGTCTAAAGAATTAAAGAGATAGTTCACCCAAAAATGAAAATTCTGACATCATTTACCAAACAGCTGACAGTTGCCACTGACTTCCATAGTATGGGGGAATAAAATACTATAGAAAGTCAATGGCTACAGTCAATTGTAAAAATGAAGCATGTCTGGATAAATTGTTCACAATAAGATCAATAACATGAATTTAAAAAAAAAAAGATACTCTCGTTTCATGTCGGCTTGGAATTACAAGCAAAATAGTCATTAATTTAAATCCTACTATATGCTAATGAAGCGTCTTTCATTCATCAGCCCTTTGTTTTTGTAATTTCTGACACCTACCCTTGATAAGCCACTCGCAGTTCCCATTCACAGAGTAGTTTCCCGGTCCATCTGTGACATATCCTGGGACACCCCGCAAAATCTGTCTTTGGCCCTTACAGTCTCCTGCCCAGGTAACAGGTATCAGAACCATCAAGACAGGCAGCAGGACAGTCGGGATGTGAGAAGTCATCCTGTTCTCCACCCACAAAGAGTAAAGTGAGAAAAAGATGGAGAAACTACTGGAGGGTGGTTGGACTTGCTCACAGTATGGAGACCTATAGAGAAAAAGAAAAAAACAATAATTGTGGAATTATCCACAAATAACACAAACAAAGCAAGCATATACATTCACCCTATAATACATAAAAAAAATAGTTTGACTGTATTTATGTTATTGCCTTTGTTTTATTTGTGGTGTCATCCTCCCTGACATGCACTCAGCACAGTTTAATGTTTTATAAGTTAATGCTCTCATTTTACAGATATCCAGGTAAACTAACAGAATGTTTAGATTTTTTCAATGAGTTTTCTAAAACATTTAGATATATTTATATAAACGTGTATTAATCTATTGTCATCTACAGGTTTCATCTTAGTACTTTGTCATAATATTGAGAGTTTTAGAAAGATGGTGAGAACTCATTATTAATAAAAACTAATTGTTTACCTGGATATCTGTAAAATGTGTTGCAGAAAGTTCAGAGTAATAACAACAATAACAGTTGACAAACTGTTTTTGATGACAAAGCAAATGGAACCTCATTCTAAAAAACCTACCGTATCATACTTGATACATTAATTTCTAAAACCTCTAAATTATCAACATGATCAAAAGTTTGCTGTAAAACTTGTTGTGCACAACCTTCTATATGCTTTTCGTTAATAATGTTATTTATACATTTCTCAATCATCACTGTATTGCGCTGTATTGCATCGCATTATATGTTTTGACCCCCAGGATTAAAACAACAGAGTTTTGATCATAAAACTAAATGAAGCCTTTAAATATAATCTTACTAAGACATATTGGGAGATAGAGTGACAAATTATATTTGTATGTATTTTAAGCAAGTAGTCTGCTATAATGTTATAAAAAACCTCTCTGATTTACAGGTCTCAGAATTTAATTTTATTTTTGGCCATATAAATAACAACATCTACACCCAACTGCATATTTTTGCTCAGTTTGAGCCTCTGAATTAAACTGATGTTTCTCCTCCTCGAAAAAATTATAAGCTCCATACTCTCACTATATCACGCAATATGAGCCAGAAAAGCATGATGTATCAAATATAATACAAAACATGAAAAACTTGAAAATAATTTATGGATTTTGTATAAAGGTTAAATAAACTTCCATTTTTAAAAGGATTTGGTCTAAAGGTTAAATAAATTTCCATTTAAAAAAGGAAAACAAGAGTAGATGAATAGATTATTTAATGTTAGGCTTTACAAGGTTAAACAGAATAAGATTGTTTTTATACATAATTTGTATTATCTATCATTAATGTTGTTGTTTTATGTTTATATTTTGTCTTGTCACTGACACGGAGTACAAACTGTAATTTCGTTGCCCTGTACAATGACAAAGCTTTCTTATCTAACCTTATCTTGTCAAAAAGACAACATCTGATGCAAAAGGCATGGTTGCAAAAACCCTTGTGAAAAATACTCGTCTTTGAAAAACTGCAATATACCCAACGCTGCTAAGTAGCACAAATCCTGTGAAGAAAAACACCACTTTCAACACCCAAACTCTTGAACTATTTCACACACAAAAAACACACACACACACAAAGTTACACAACATAAGAGCTAAAAGGGAAATTTGTCTTTTTAAACTAGTATGTCCAGAGGTTTAGCTGACACAAGCATCACTGTAACAGCAATGCCTAGCTAACGGTTTACTTTACTGTTAGCTGTTCTGTCATCATATTTAACCGACTGTGGTCCCTTGTTAAACTACATAATTACAATAATTCATATAGCAGTGTGCATCTGTCCATTGTCAGTTCAGCATTTACTGACTCGTATCAATCAAAGTGACATTTAAAACTGAGAACTGAGCCTTGGCTTTAGCTGAACAGGCTAACCGACTAGCCATGTTTATCCCACTAACGTTAGCAGTCGGAAAAAGCAAACCGTCTCCACTCATTTACTCACCAATTCCCGAGTCTTGGTCTCCATGTTTCTAAAGCATAGAGGTTTTCGTAACTTACATCCTGTATCAGGTATAATAATCAAAAGACGCGTTGAGCGACGCCCCAGTATCGCTGCGGCTATTGTTGTGCTGCGGTTGCTGAGCCCAGCGGCGGTTTAAAGCTCGAGACCACTGCGGAAGATGATGTGTGTGTGAGTGCGCTGCTGGAATCAAAGGCCTCGAGCTCCGCTCACAGGATGCCTTTATTTACAAAACATCTCTAGATGTTATCAAGAATAACGTGCGCGTCCTCTCTGTTACAACGTCTTGCTAAATCCAAGCAATAACTGTTACAACATCAGCCTTGTGCGTTTGTTCCCTGATATCCAAGACGCGTCTTGAATCATGCAGGGTAGTGATGCGCGGATGAGCTAAAACGTCACCCGAATCCGCAGCTTTAAATAAATGATCCACCCGCCAAACGCCCGCACCTGTATTTTTGTCTGATTTAGATAACCGCACCCGATCATCACATTAGGGTTCGTACGGTCATAAAAAA
>NW_015549580.1:1681057-1681693 GCF_001515605.1 Sinocyclocheilus anshuiensis
CAGCTGATACATAAAAATGTATAATAATAATAATACAATTGTGGGAACTTTGCATCATCATTTTAAAAAAACATCACGCACGCCACTGAGAACAGTGTAGTGTTACCGAGCAAACAGCAGAAACGGCGAGAAAGACCGTGGCAGCTGCCACAAACTCTGGCAGCTGCCAGTGGCAGCTGGTGATGCCACCGGAAGTGGCGCTGCGACCTGCCGCTGCCAGAATTTGCGCTTGCTCTCTCTCACATTTGATCAGTGAAGACTGAACTCACTGTCATCCTGCCAGACAGCCCATCAGCCCATCTCTACTGCTCTGCTCTTCTGTTCAAGCTTTAGTCGCTTCAGCTTTACTATTGAAACTGGTTGCTGCACCACTGCTAATATTGTTGATTCCTCTGTTAGATAATTGCTATTAAGGAAAACATCTGCTAAATAAATAAAAGAAGTGTATGGTTGTATCTAGTTCATGCACATGAAACAATGTGACATAAATGACGCATGCAAATGAACCATGAACACTTTAAAATGCAATGTAAATTAATAAATGTTTTAGTGTGGGGAAATCATGATTTGCACATTTGAACAACTTCTTTTTAATCCACACAAATAAACAATACATCTTTTTTTTTTTTTTTACTA
>NW_015549580.1:1681856-1683353 GCF_001515605.1 Sinocyclocheilus anshuiensis
GCCACGACCGCTGGCAGCTGCCAGTGGCAGCTGGGGATGCCACCGGAAGTGGCGCTGCGCCCTGCCGCTGCCAGAGAGAGCGCCAGTCCCTGCTGTGGGGATGTGTGTGTGTGTGCTTCCAGATGGTTGTCTTCTTCTTCTTCTTTTTGTTCAATGGCCGTTCAACTCCTTAGGAATATTACCGCCACCTACTGTATATCTTGCGCACATGGGTGATGGATCTGTACTGAAGGGGAAAAAAAAATAATAATAATTTGGCATGCCCCACCCACCCCAGAGGATCAGAGCCCAAGCTTCAGCTGGCGCTGCGTGTTCAGCTCCTCCAGCTTCCACACTGTGCTCCTCAATCTCCGAGATGATCCTCATCCTCAAAAACTAAATCCTGTGGTCTAATCCTGTATCCAGATGGTTGTCAACAACACAAAACCTAATAATAACCGTGAGCGTGCCGAACGGCCTCTCTGCTGGTCTTTTGATAGTAGGTCTATTACATTTCATTCTCGGGTGTTTTCTGAGGACTGATGATGATCTACTGGCGAAAACCATTAATGTGTCAAAACAAAAGTAACACTAGCAAGCATGGTATAGACATTAAGGCGAGTTATGGAATGATTTAACGGGCTAAAAATAGACAAATAAAGAATATTTAATAAAATTATTAAAAAAAAAATCAAGGTGTATATCAGGTCATGTTTCATTTTACAGAATTAAATACATTTCACGCCCAATTTATTTATGTATACTTACTTTTATTTATGCTTATTACAACATTTTAAGTAAAAACACATACAAATAAATAAATAGTTGAATAATTCATTATTACATTTCATTTAATTATATATTATTTAATTTATTTATTAAAGTAAATTAAATTACTCCATAGACAACGTGTTGCTTGCAAAATAAATAAATAATTTACTTGAAAACTGTCATTGCACAATTATAATCAAATTTATTTATTTATTTACTGTTGTTTGCCAGATTTAATGATTTATATGTTTATGCACAAACGTGTATTTTTTATTTATTATTTTTGTAATTTTATTTCAGGTTTAGTCCTCCATATCTTCCATATCCTGCATGCCCAAATAAAACTGTTTTATTTAAGACATTTTTTAGATAACCGTGCTTTAAAAAAAGGTCCCTTTTAAGTAAACCTTACTCTGAGGGTCAGCTGTGGAGATATGGCAAACCAGGGGCAAGTTCAAGCTCAAACCGGTGTGCACCGTTTTGCTACGGTTTCCGGTTTGAACAAAATGTTTCCAGACCCTGATTAATGTAACATAAAAATACTATACATATTTATATATTTTGCTATTGTATTATGGAGTGACACTTTCATAACATTTTCTATACTGCTCTGATTATATAATGGTAAATATTACAATATTTACAACAAGAGTGATCAGCAATAATGATAAGCCTAATACTCACAATACAAATAATAAGGTCATATAGATCATAACACAGTCTTGGAGGAAAGAAGTGGATTATCAT
>NW_015549580.1:1683430-1744689 GCF_001515605.1 Sinocyclocheilus anshuiensis
TCTCTTTTATTCTGGACGGCAAGGGCAGTGACTGTACCATCGAGCGTATTTTGCAGTATTAAACACGTATTTATACTGATTTCATCAGGCTCCGAAAATTCTTCAAAAAGAACACAAATAATGGCCTTCTCAGCTGCCATAGTTGCAACTCTTGCGTCATCAGAACAGAGTGTTCAACGCACCGCCGTTTCCGTTTAAAAAACGTTTTGCACCGTTTTTGTCAGGGCTGAACGAAAAGGCAGACAAACTTGTTTGACTATTTGCACTTTTATTTTATTTTCTGGTATCTCTCCCGCCCACTTTCACATACGCGGAAGTTGCCAGGAATAAGACGAAAACAGGTAGATTAATGAACTTTTTAAACGCAGGAGGACCGATGTTTTAAACAGCTCTGGGATTTTTAAACGTATTTTAAACCCTACCGAGAAAATATTATTTAGTGAAAGTACAAGCTAACGACATGGCAGACCACAGTGACAAGGAAATCACAGACAGGCCATCTCTTCTAGAGTCAGACTTGACGTGTCCTGTGTGCAAAGACATTTTTAGGGAACCTGTGTTGCTCTCGTGTAGCCACAGTTTCTGCCAGGAATGCCTGGAGGGCAGCTGGAAAAACCAGTCGAAACCGCAGTGCCCGCTGTGCAGAAAATGCTGCGACGGAGAGACACCGATTCCTAACCGCGCATTAAAAAACACCTGCGTAACCTATAAAAAGGAGAGGAACTGGAGAGGACAAGGTACTGGTGTAGATGAGGTCATTTGTGGCTTGCACCAGCGGCCCTTCCAGCTCTTCTGCATTAAAGACGAGGAACCCGTGTGCGTCGACTGCGTGACTCTTCATCCAGGACACGAGCTGGTGCCTATAGAGCAAGGAGTGCCTTTCTGCAAGGTGAGCAGAGCTCATTGCTTTTTCCACATTGTGGTATAAAAAACAACCCACTTCGTGTTACAGCTACTGAAATGAACACTGACCTTTTTATGGAAATACTTCTAACGTGCAATGCTTTATAGGATGAGCTTAACATGAAAATCAAAATACTGGAAAGTAAGCAGGACTCCTTCAAAAGGATGAAAAAAAGATATAAAGACACAATCTCCTTTATTGAGGTTAGCAGTCTCCAAAAACGTTTTGAAAGCCAAACACATCAATGCAGTGAAATCTTAATAATTTTGAACTAATGCTTGTTCTACTTCTCCGTATTGTTACAGAGCCAGACTAAGGATGCAGAGAATCAAATCAAACAGGAGTTTGAAAGACTCCATCAGGTCCTACGTGATGAGGAGACATCTAGAATAAATGCTTTGTATAGAGAAGAAAATGAGAAGAAGCAAATGGTGAATGAGAAGATTGATATCATCAGCCACGATATCATAGCTCTTGCTGAATTGATTCAGTCGGTAAAGAGGGAAATGGGAGCGGAGGATTTGACATTTCTTCAGGTACAATTTTTTTTTTTATAACTTTTGTATGTTAATAATTAAACATACTCTGTTTACCAGTTGTAAACAGGATACACTTATGCATCCATACTTTTTAACAGATCTGACTTAAGTGTTATTTTCAATATGTAGATTACAGGCAGAAACCTCTAGACTAATCGCTGGTGGGTCAATGACAAAAAAAGTGTCTATAATAAAAAAATAAAAAAAGAGAAAAAAATCTAGGTTTAAACACATGTACCAAGCTCTTAGAAGCGTATTTTAAGAAACCATTTTTAAGATAAGTTTAAATTCACTGACTCTAAAAATGTCAGGTCATTCTGTCTTGTCCAAATCCTTTCAAAATTAATGTCATGTCATTGTTTATGCCCCACGCCTTACCAAACAAACAAACAAAAAATATCAGAATATTCCAGTCATTGTATGTATGAATTGCATTTTTAATGGCCAATGCAGAAAAATATATGTTCAATCTAGATTTAAAAATGGCAAGTGTAGCAGAGGACTTGACATGAAATCTCGTCATTGACCCTTTACATGACAAAAAAAGTGTCTATAATAAAAAAAGAGAAAAAAATCTAGGTTTAAACACATGTACCAAGCTCTTAGAAGTGTATTTTAAGAAACCATTTTTAAGATAAGTTTAAATTCACTGACTCTAAAAATGTCAGGTCATTCTGTCTTGTCCAAATCCTTTCAAAATTAATGTCATGTCATTGTTTACGCCCCACGCCTTACCAAACAAACAAACAAAAAATATCAGAATATTCCAGTCATTGTATGTATGAATTGCATTTTTAATGGCCAATGCAGAAAAATATATGTTCAATCTAGATTTAAAAATGGCAAGTGTAGAAGAGGACTTGACATGAAATCTCGTCATTGACCCTTTACATTTATACTGGCAGGTTTTCTCACGCTTTAACATAACTGATAACGAAATCAGACATGTCCCACATTCAGCTCTTATGAATCAACTTTTCTTCTTCCACAGAATTTCCAGAGGCTAAAAAGACGGTATGTGCCTATTTATTTTATCAAGTGTTTCTTAGGTCTGCTTTGCTATGAATTGCTTGCTTAATACCACTATAGATAAGTCATATTTAAAATATATATTAAAGTCCACATGAAATAAAAATTCACCCCATCTAGATTCTAAATTCATATTATAGATCCTAAAGGGATAGTTCACCCAAAAATGAAAATTACTGAAAGTGATTAATGAAAATGTCCTGCTCATGCTTGTCCATATCATGGTAGTGAATAGCGACCAGCTTCAAACTTGATCACAGAATTATCCCTGATTACTTAAGTACTCTTGAAATTTACAGTACAATAGGGTTTAGTGAAAAACAAACCAAAATGTAATTTATAATTTATCAAAATCCTGACCTTGGCTGTTGGTCTGTTGTGCTCGACTGCAGATTCATGACATTTGCTCAGGGAAAGCACACAAGCGTGCCATTTTGAGAAATAGGTTTAATAATAACACAAAACACAATGCCTAGATAAACCCAAAGAAGTATCCATGTACATTTATTCACAAAGAAGTCACTTTCAAAGCAAGCAACTTTCTGTTGGTCAACATGGCAAATTTTCATGACCAACTTGAAACCGTTGCAAAATCTGAGTGGGGAAATCCTTTGCCCTCATGCAGAAATTCCAGTAGCGTAGATTCCTATTGAAACTGGATTTCACCCATGAAAAATTCGGCAAACAACAGTAAATGTGACCGCACCTTTAATGTGAACAGTTTATCCGTGCATGTGTTTTTTTTTTTTTTTTACCTCATAATGTTTTATTAAAATGGCATAACTGGACCTTACGGTGAAAATGACAGACTTCTCTATGAATGCAGAACTTCTCCAAAAGCTCATATTCATCCATTTGTACTTTTGAATGCAACACCCACGTCTGAAAATCCAAACAGCTGATACATCGAACCAAGTCCCCATCCTGCATATTTTTCTTTTTCAATAAATTGTTTCGGATGTATGTAGCAATAGGGGAGACTAGATCTGTCAATACTTCTGTTTTGTTGTGACTGTAATTTAGCTGTGTGTAAGAGGTTGAACGTAAGGTAAAGATGATCTCTTGATGTCTGTCACAGAACCCAGTGGACTGGTGAGGAGCCAAAGAAGATTCAAGGAGTTCTCATCAACATGGCCTTGCATGTAGGCGCTTTGGGTTACAAAGTCTGGGAAAAGATGCTGTCTCATGTCACATGTTGTGAGTGCACTTTTCATCTCGTCTAAAATGTGTGTAAGATTAACTTTGTGAGTCACTGTAACATTGTTTTGTCTGCAGTGCCTGTAATCCTGGATCCCAACACGGTCTCGCCCTGGCTCTCCATATCTCCTGATTTTTCCAGTGTGCAACAGAGTTTGGAAAGACAGACCTTCCCAGACAACCCTGAGAGGTTTGATCCCTGTGTTTTTGTCCTTGGCTCAGAGGGTTTCTCCTCAGGACGCCACCGTTGGGAGGTCCGTGTGGCTGACCACCCCAAATGGATCTTGGGTGTATGCAAGGAGTCAGTGGTTCGGAAGAGGAAGTTCACAGTAACAACAACAGCCGGAGTGTGGACCATCGGTCTGAGTAAAGGAGTCTACAGTGCACTGACCACTCCACGCACTGAGCTGAATCTAGAGAGAAGGCCTGAAACCATCAGGGTAAAGGTCAATATGGAGAAGGGAGAGGCGTCCTTCTGGGATACAGGCAACAACAAGCACCTATGTACATATAATGATAAGTTCACTGGAAAGCTGTTCCCCATCTTTGGCCCAGGGCTCCAGAGTACACCCATCACTATCTTGCCTGCTAAAGTGACCATACACAAACAATAAGTAAATATGCTTTGTTTCTTTAACATCTAAGCCTGGTGAGACTGAAGAGTCTAAAACCTTCACTAAAGTTGCTACTTAGTTTGAACAGAATTCAAGGAACATTTCGGATTCAGTAGAAGTTAATCCCAGTCAACAGCATTTCAAACAGGACGTCAACCATGACACTGTAATGCCATAAACCCTTAAACAAGTGTAATTTTAAACTGTGTTACAGATCAAAAAAGTTTTAAAAGAAGAATGAATGTAAGTGCTTTCATTTCAACTGCAGCACCATAACCGTGATCCTTAATTTTTGCTTCTTTTTTTTTTTAAGAAAACAAGGGACAAATTGAAATATTTTTTTCTGGTGATTAACGTCATGCTACAAATGCTGTTGTTTGTGAATAACTTGTACTGGACATGGAAAATTCCTTTAAATGAGAATGGAAAAGAAATGGAAACTCAAAGGAGGTGAACAGCATATTTTGATATATTATACTAAAACATATGTCACGATTCATGTTTTTTTTTTTTTTTTTTCATATTATGTTTGTGTGATTTGCTATGTCAGGGTGAAGGTATTTTTTTCCTTGTCCTCCACAATGTAAATGGCTTTATTGCTGCTAAAACACTATTAATTGTTCAGTAGAGAATGTCTTTTATATCAATCCACTTAAAATCTTATACTTAACCATACTATTGTTGAATGATAGGGGTCAACATAAGAGTTGAACCAGAACAACTCAGTTTCAGCCATTATCTTTTTTTTGTTTAAAGACAATTGGTTTCCATTTTGATTTGCCATTTAATTGTGCCAGGTATGTTTAATTACAATTATACAGTACAGCTTTTGATATTAGCGGGGGTGATAGTTAAAGAACCAACATTTAATTAAATAATAACAATAAAGATGATCTCACTTATCAGACTGAATGTGTTTTTTTTTTCCTGTCTCCAGCAGCATTTCAGTTTAATGTCTTCCAGTCAAAAAAGGAACACTACATTGGTTAATAATAGAAAAATCTCTGATTTCACCAGTCTCATTAAGATTAGCTAAGACTGATGTCCAACTTATTGTGAAAGTGCGTGTTTTGAATAAATTGTTGGAAGTGTTAAAAGTATGCCAGTATTGCGGTAAACACAACCTTTTCAACCACAAAACAGACTCATGTGGGATTTTCAAAACTAAAAGGTTATTTTGCATGTTGGCTTTAATTAACAGAGTTTATCATTAGACCCTAATGCATTTTGCAATAATCTGACAGCTGGACAGTTGCAAAAACAGCTGCTATGTTAAAACTCTGTCTAAAGAACTAGTCCGACCAACTAGCAGTTAGCCAAGGGATAATCAGTTTTACTTTTCTGATTCAAATGAATCCTGTTTACATTTTTAAGTAACTGATGTGCCGTCTTAAAGAAAAAATAGTATTGACTTGTAAGACCAGTCTAAATTTATGCAACCAGCCACTGGTCTTAAATGTCTTTTAGACTGTACATGTGTAAAAGTATGACAGTTATAGTGTTATCTATCTTGAGTTTCTCTATACTTTTATCTATACTTTCCTCTGCACTGAGAGAGATAACAGACAGAAGACTGCTCTGGTATTCATTTGCCCAAGATACACACATTTAATAGTAATATCAAATTGCACGTGTATATATAATGTTAAATGGAAGAAAGGCCCCAGCCTCCCCGTGACCTTACATAGGAGTAGAGGTTTAGAGAATGGATAAATTGATGGAAACGCTTGCACAGTCCCATATTTAGACTCAAGTGTCCCTCATATCAGTAAACATGTGGTAGGAATATATCTGTGTCTGTGGAGGTTGTAGCTCTTCACTTTGAAGTTAGCTACTAAAAAATAAAAAGGTTGTTAGCTGTGTTATTGGAGGAGATGTGGTGGTTCAAAATAGTGTTTTCAGTTTTGTTTAAGATACTGGGTCTGGTTTCATCTTCACAATTCATCTCTGTACTAACGTCATGGGAATTTGTGTTGATCCCCCACCCTTGTCACAGATAGTTTGTGAGAGCTTCTACATGAGAAGAAGGCCAATAAACACCTCACATTTACAGGTAAATCAATCATTCAAATCTTCCATTATTTTTATCTTCCATTAAGTTTTATCTACCATTATTTTTCCCTACAGAGTTGTTTAATATGTATTATACAAAGGAAATAATAAGTAGTTATTTGAAACTTGAAAGAAAAATGTAAAGTACAAATTCATTTTTATGATGCAGGTTTTCAGTGTTGGGGAGTAACTAGTTACATGTAACGGAATTACATAATTTAATTACAAAATAAATGTAACTGTAATCTGTTACAGTTACTAAGAAAAAATGTGTAATTAAATTACAGTTACTTATGAAAATGTTAAAGACTACAAAGGGGGTTACATCTGAATATTTTCACACACATACAGATTTGATTTATTTCTTTCCCAAATTGCATTGACTGCTCTAAAATATGAGACACCAATGTTTCAGGAGTTTAGGACACAGAATAGGACACAATGCTTATTCGATAACTGTTCTATCTTCTATTTGGGTTTATGTATATGCTTTATTTTTTAAGATTGACTGTTTTTTTCCTATAGGCATTGTTAGATGCCAGTGTTTCCTGTCATAGCTATACAAAGATTTGATTTTAAAAACAGTATAATAGCTATTAAACTTTAAATCTTATGATTTTAAATCTGTATTTAACCTCAGAATGATCTCAAAGTAAAAAGAGGTTTTAAAGTATGGTGGCTGTGCTTTAAAATTGAATTATTATAATTCAATATAATATATATGATTTTGAAAGTCTGACAGTAGTCAGTGTTGAGTACTACTGTAAGGTTAACTCTGCCTGCTTTAAATGTTTAAAAAATGATTAACAGTTTAGAAAAAATGTAATAATTTAAATTTAGTAAAGTAATCAGATGTAATCAGTTACATTACTTTAATAAAGTAACTGAAATAGTTACACTCCTTGTTACATTTTAGATTTTATCTGTAACCTGTTACATTTCCACAGTAACCTTCCCAACACTGCTGCTCAACATGGCTTTCCAGGAGAATCTGTGCTATATTTCAGCTGATGCTAGTATGATGATTGTAATGAAATCTAAAGATCAGTGATCTGAGATCACAGACCGCATCGATGTGATTTCACTCAGACGGAGTCTTATTCTGGGTGGTGTCTGGCATGAAGGCAGCAGATATTGCTGATGAAGGAAAGCAGGCACTTTTCTTACATGATGCTAACAAAGCACAACTGAACAGCAGTTCATCACAGAACCCTGCAAAATGAGCAGATCATCTTCTAACAGGGAGGAGAAATGCTTCCTATAGCTGTAGAGGTCAAAGGTCGTGTGTCCAGTCAAACTCTACAGTATTCATCTGTCATCTGTGGCATCTAGTCAGATCTGATGATGAAACACGGACAGGTTGTGTGACGCTCTGATCCTCAAAAACATGAACTAAATGACACAAGCGTCTGAAACGTCTGCTTGTTACTTCTGCATTGTGAATAATTTCTCCTCCTTTAATAACTGTATTTAAACGATGTCTTGAAATAGGATCACTGTATGCCGGTTTAGTCTTAAAATGACTGGTAATCATTCACCTTGTACTGGGGGAATCCGATAGACTCGATCCAGAGCGCCACATCCTCACCACTCCAGCGCAGGAACTCCATGTTGTGCTGAGCTGCTATGGAAACCAGTCAACAAGCCAACAGACACCATGAGTTCAAATCTGTAACTTATTACATTTCCAAAGTAACCTTCCCAACACTGCAGATTTTATGATTGCTGATTGTTATCTAAAGCTGCAGTCCGTAACTTTTGGCGCTCTAGCGGTTAATCAACAGAACTGCGTGCATATTGCGGAAGAACATTGTAGCCGGAGCTACTTCTCTCTGTTTATGTCTATGGCGAATCACGCAGGTACTGGGCTACTCCGCAGCGGTACCTACCCGAACCAGTCTAAATAGTCCGAATATAAACACTTATTATAGGTGTACCGTAGTGATTCAGGACAAGTTTGGAAAATGGATTCATGGTGTACTCGCTTATTGTATAAATATTTTAAATGTTGAACACAAAAACGTTACGGACTGCAGCTTTAACAATGTGAGTGACAGAATATTCCAAATTCGTCAGGATATTTGAATTCTAAAAAAAAGTTGAAATAAATTGTTAACATATTGTTATTGCAAATATTATTTCTCAAACTACAACATTATCTATATAAACCACGTATTATTTAAAAGGTAATTTCAAGCCTGCAGTGCATATCATGTTAACAGTATCACAGTGCCCATATTTTGTCATAAGATGTTGCGTGAGGGAAGAGTTGCATGAAGATTTTCGGTTCCCCACCCATTCTTATCAGTTTATCTCAGTCAGAAGAGAGCGGGTAACATCATATTAAAAACTGTAAATGATCCATTTTTACTGAAGTGATTCCTCTTTGCCTGCGCTTTCTCCAGTCATGATGGACAAATAAATTCATGTGTATCATGTGATGACTGCCCCCCTCACTCATTGCTGTAAACAGGCATGTGTATTTGTATGTGAGCTGGGGGGAAGGGGTCATATCTTTTTAAAACACTCATACTATCACAAAACGGGACAGTGCAGGAGGGCAGGGCCTCTTATGATGCCGCACACAGACATGTGCTGCTACAGTATAGAACCGCAGTAACATGAATGTGAACTAAACTGCAGTTCTGAAGAGAATTGAACTTTTGCAGCTCGTTCCCTGATATATAAAGTGGGGGAAAGCATGAGACTGACTGAATTCCACCACCAGAGGAATAAATAGAAGAGAAGAGAAAGGTTTGAGAGACATGTTGCAGTGCCGAGTGAATTTCCTGGAGGACACCTACTTTGCGTGGGAGCTGGAGGTACAAAGACCTTCTCTCTGTATAATGATATTATAATAATATATCTTATAATATCCTAAAATAATGTCTTAATAATGACTAAAGTTTATTTTTCTTACTCAACTAGCAAATATTTTCTAAGTAGAAATCTATCAATTAATGAGATTAATGCTTAAAACCAAAAACAAAACTATAAGTAAATAAATAAATGAATAATAAGGTATATTGACTGGAAACCAGTCTTATCTTACTCAGATAAGTACATTTATTTTGTTTTAAGAATGTTTAGATATTTTTACTGTAAAAGATTAAAAGACATTAAAAATACAGATATTAACAATAAAATTCTCTTTTTTTTCTTCCACAGAGAAATGCTCTGGGACAGGATCTCTTTAATAAAGTTTGTGAACACCTTGACCTGTTGGAGAGGGATTATTATGGTCTGGTCATGTGGGATTCTCCTAGTACCCGGGTATTTTTTTATTTTTATTTTTTTATCAAGCTTACATATAGAGATTCTATTCTATTAAATATTTGATCAATTAAAACTACTTTTTTTTGTTTTTTTTAAGTATTATTATTCTGTGTTTATTTCAGGTATGGCTGGACTGTGCCAAAGAGATCCGAAAACAGATAAAAAGTATGTTTGTTTGTTTGTTTGTTTTAGTGGATGGTAAAGATTCTTGCATTTTCATCTCTGCATCTGTTCCCTGTATGTTGGTTTCAGGTCCAGTAACTGAATTCTTTGTCAACATCAAGTTTTACCCACCTGATCCCTCCATTCTAGCTGAAGACATCACAAGGTATAATAGGACACACAAACTATCCAGATATTCAAAACTGAACTGAAATCTGACTTATTTACATTATTTTCTAATGTTTCCTCACTCTGTTGCATTTCCCACTTCAGATTTGTCCTTGTTCTGTTTCTGTATTATTTGTTTTTGCTTGGATTAGCATTTTTTTTAAGTGTTTGTGAAGCAACCTTGAAATCCTGAAAGGCTCTATATGTAAATTTAGATTCAAAGTATCAATATTATTTTATTATTGTTATTATTAAACATACAAATACACCAAACTCCTTGAGACTGTTTGAATATAAATTGTGTATATACAGAGTAGTTACGTTGATATGTTTGTGCATGTTTTTCTTTCTGTGTTGACTGAACACTCACTATTCTGTGTAATTCTCTCAGATATCTCCTGTGTCTTCAGCTGAGGAAAGATATTCTGATTGGCCGACTGCCCTGTCCACCAGATATCCTGGCTCTGCTGGGTTCATACACAGTTCAGTCAACAATTGGCGATTATGACCCAAATCTCCACAAGAACAACTATGTCAGTGAAATTGTTCTTGCACCCAATCAGAGTGAAGAGTTGGAGGAGAGAATAATGGAGCTGCATTCCACATACAGGTATCCTGTGCCAACAATCAAACTCACACATATGTCCTCTAACACATACAAAACAACAGACATTTGTATAATTTCTTTTATTGCACAGATTCATGAATCCTGCTCAAGCAGATAAGCTTTTCCTTGAGAACGCCATGGGGCTCCCCATGTATGGAGTAGACCTGCATCCTGCCAAAGTAACTTTATTTAGTAAACTCAAATTTGGAATATATTTGGAATGTCTTCATAGTATTTCATCACAAAAATGAAAATTCTGTCATAATTTATTTACCTCTATGTCTTTTCAAGCCTGTATGACTTCTTTCGTCTCTGGAACACAAAAGACGATAATTTGAAGACTATTTTTGTTCATACAATTAAAGTCAGTAGGGTCCAAAACAACATTGGACATTTACTCACCTTCTTTTTCCAAACATGTACAACTTTCTGTCTTCTTTTTGTTCCAAAGATGAAAGAAAGTGGGCTTGAAACAACATAAAGTTAAATAAATGATGACAGAATTTTCATTTTTGGATGAACTATTCCTTTAACATGACATGAACAGTGCACATCTTTAGTATAATGTTTGATATGTTCATAGGATGTCAATGATGCAGATGTGATGCTCGGCGTTTGCTCTGAAGGACTGATGGTATATGAGGATGAGATTAAAACAAATATATTCCTCTGGCCCAGAGTTCTTAAAATCTCCCACAAACGCAGCACCTTTCTTCTGAAGATGCGCCCTTCTGAGGTTGCACACTCATTTTCCATAACCATTCTCCATAACCCATTTCTTTATTTTCTCCATATGTTAATGTTGGATTATGCATGGTGTAGTGACAAACTCAGGAGTTATGTTGTGTTTATGTGGGTTACATTTTTCCATGTGACCTGATTTAGCAGGATGAGTTTGAGGGTGCCTTCAGCTTCAGTTTGGCCAACTACCGAGCCTGCAAACAACTGTGGAAATGCTGTGTGGAACATCATAGTTTCTTCAGGTAAGTCCATGTATGTATGTGTATTACACAACCAAGGCTTAACAAGGTGCAGCAGTGTTTTGTATCCATATGAACATTAGAAACACAAGGGGGCGCGCCAGTCAAATATATGCAAATACAGTATTCTATAGTAAAAACATGCTCATTGAACATCTATGGGAAGTTTCAAGTCATAAGACCATACCTCTGTATGTGTTTCTCAGAAACAGACTTCAAGACAAAAAAACAAAACGGCTCCTGACCTTGGGTTCAAGGTTCCGTTACCATGGACGCACTCAGTCTGAGTGTCTGGAAGCCAGCGGCAACATCACTCGGGCCCCTCCACGATTCACACGCTTTATCGTCAAGAGAAAAGGCAACTATTGATTGATTGATCGATTGATTCATGCTTTAGTTTGGTTAGATATTTAATTTAGTAGGTTTATTTCTTTTTATTTAGTTTTTTAGATTTGTTTTTAGATAATTAGCTTTTTATTGATGTATTTTTTGTGGATACGTGTGATTGACTAATTAAATGTTTGCTTGCAAACATGCAAGTAGTTGTTTTAGTTGGACAAAGGTAAATATGATATATCTCTTTTCAGGAAATGAAGAAATTCTGGATGTTTTAAAACAACCAATTCGAACAGAGTTGGATGACTGGTTCCTGGTCTATGGTCCAGATAAATGGCGCATTTCTACATCAGGTAAGGCATATTAAAATAATTAAAATAATAATCTAAATGAACAACAAATACATTTGATCTCATGCCAAACACATATTAATTTAATTTATTTTAATTAATAATTTATGTGTTTTAAACATATACATAGTCATTTGCATTATACATTGTTTTGGTCTAGTCTTTTCCCTTCTCTTTCTTTTTGAAAATATTGAAAAATATTTTCTGATGAACTGAAAACATCCTGTACAGATGATGTGATGCTAGAAAGTGAGAAGCTGCAGGAGTGGAAGCATCATGCGGATGATTGGTGTGTCCTCCTTGATGGCAGCCCATGTAAGTCTTTTTAACACTCCCAAAAGACCACTGTGGACATTATAGAAGGGCTTCATTCGGTGCCGTTGGTGCCACACATCCATGGCCAACTAAACATGCACAGACTCTGATAGATAGATAGATGGATGGATGGATGGATGGATGGATGGATGGATGGAATAGATAGATAGATAGATAGATAGATAGATAGATAGATAGATAGATAGAACATATGTGATAACTGTCAATTCTAATTTTTTTTTTCTGGAGCTTGAACCTAACTTAGGCTTTCTCACTTTCACCACATACCAAAAAGTCAAGCCAACACTGGTAATAATCCAAATTTGTTGACATAAGGATAAAAGGGCAAGCTGGGCTGACATTTTCCAAAACATTCATGAAGAAATGTCCAAGTCCCACTGGACTGATGTGCATAAATAAATAGGTAACACTTTACTTGAAGGGGTGTGCATAAGACTGACATGACACCTTCATAATCATGACATGACACATGTAATGAATATGAAGGAGGTTTTATGCATGTTTATGACAACTGTCATTAAGTGTCATTCGCTCAGTTATGTCATTTTTAATGCAAATATGATATTATTTGACCTAACACTCACCTAACCCTACTCCTACCCTTACCCCTAACCACAGCCCATAACAAAGACATCTCAAACAATGTCATCTTTGTATTAAAAATTACATAACTGAGTGAATGACACTTAATGACAGTTGTCATAAACATGCATAAAAACCTTCATATTCATGACATGTGTCATGTCATGATTATGTAGGTGTCATGTCAGTCTTATGCACACCCCTTCAAGTAAAGTGTAACCAATAAATATTTTAGTTTCCATTTAAACTTGACATCGCCTGAAGGAAAAAGCTGTGATTGATGGTAATTTTGCTTTATTTTGTTGCAGTTTTACTATCAGGCATCCAGCAGCCCCTTCAGACTGAAGAACAGAGAGGAGATGTGGAAGTTGTGAAGGGGCCAGAGGAGAGGCTCACAAATGAGCATGTGATAACACAAACATATAAAGTTCAGGTCATCCAGGAGGGGTCTGACATTATTGAGAAAGAACTTCCTGATTTTGAATTAAAACCGGAAATCATGAAACCTCTAAAGGAGACACTCAAAGAAGAAGTACTAGAAGTCAATAGAGAAAGAATACAAAGGTTAGTAATCACTAAACAGTGGACACAGGAGGTCAACTCTTTGGTGGAATCACAAGAAGATATAGACAAAAAGATAGAGAGGGTGGAGATGTTAGAACGACGTGTAATGATCACAGAAAAGAAGACACTGGGATCTGAGGACACTTTCGAGAGAATGAAAATCATGGAACAGAGACTAGAAGAGGTGGACGCTATCGAGCGAAAGCTAGTTGAGGTGGAAGAGCTGAGGTTTGGATTACAGGATGTGGAAAGTTTGGAACAAAGGTTGCAGCAAGTTGAGAAGGAGGAGCTTCAACGAGCAGAGACAGATGATTGGTACATTTTACTTGATCACATGTCATTGATGCCTTCAGCTACCCCCACAGGTATGTCATGTGAACAGCTGTGCATCTGTCACCAGAAATTGTGTTCACAGCTTTTCATCAAATGCTTGAAATGCTTTAAATTTCAAAGTTAATCGAAATGCCTCAGGTGAAATCTGAGAATGTCATATATCACATTTTATCAGGAGGAGTTCAAGAAGATTTGCAACAGATAGTATATAACCCCAAACCAATGAACAAATATGACGATTGGTACATTCTATTTGATGTGCTTCCACAAACCATGGAAATATCGTACCCCCTTCCAGGTATACTTTTACGTTTAATTAACCAGCTCTCTGAAATACTGCATTCTGATTGGTCCATTGCACCATCTAGCTGTCAGATATCATATATCATATTTACCATCGTCCAACTAAAACAGGGCTATTCAATTAGTTTAATTTGAGGGCTAGATTATCAAATTGAAAATTTGAAGGGGGCCAAGGGGGTGGGGGGGTCATCCAGATTTCTTTCTGGGGGGCCTATAAAATTAGAAATTAAATTTAAATGCATATTCAGCAGTAAAATGAACTAATATTACCAACACCAACATCAATAAAAGGTTAACATCAGTGCTGTCTGTCAATCGATTAAAAAATTTAATTAATCACACATTTTTCTGTTATTAATCGATTAATTGTATATTAATATATTGTCAAAATTTCACATTGAACCTCCAAATTAAAGTAAAAACAACATAATAATGGCATATTTTACTTAGCCTATGTGTTTAATGGCATCTCTTTACTAAGTAGCCTATTATTAAAAAAAGGCCATATTTTTGATATACCAATACTTCTGTCAGGACCACTATCGTCAAAGATGATTGACAATTAGCATACAGTTTGGATTGGCGGTATGGTTCTGTTCTGGGCAAGAACTCCCTGCGCCTCCATGCAGCCTAGCATGGATGAGAGCAGGGAGAGCAGCGATAACCCCCCCCCCAGGGTAAACAGAACAGAACCAACATAAATGTATTGCAGATATTGTTAAAGTTCAATAATTTTATGTACACATTTTAGAATTAGTCTGATTCAAAGGAGAATCAGAAGGCTGAATCCCGACTGACAGAGGAGGAGTTGGGGATGGAGGAGGGTAATTAGCTATTGAGCAATGCGAAAACTGCTGATAATACTGAGGGACCTTATATATGAATGCTTAGATAAGTGTCGTATTCCCATAGGTAGATGGGGATCAGCTGAAGGTCAGCTGATGCGAGCTTGACTAACGTGACCTGCCAGAACTAACGCTATGCTTGATTGCTACTGATGTCTCTATTAAATGCATTTTCACCTCAAATTTAGCCATTAATTATAGCCATTCAACATTACAGTATAATTAAAAGCCATTATTTTTAACATTTAATAGGCTCTGAAATATATAACAACTTTTATTTTAAGTGACCTTATAAAAGTCTTCACATAAAATATAAATTGTTTATGCATAAACTATATAGATTAATCTTTATTCAATCTACAAAAGTTAATCAGCGACTAGAGCAGTCCAGTTCTCTTTTTCTTTTGTTCTGTGATTTACGTCAATGACAGACTTCGTCAGATTTCACTTTAAAAGCAGCGCTGTCACTTTAAAACCTGACTCAGTTATCCATTAGTAGTGGCAATTGCTGAATTTGGAACCACATAGGCCTACATAGTAGGCTACTCTTAAGGGTATAATTAAAAGCCATTATTTTTAACATTTAATAGGCTCTGAAAAATATAACAACTTTTATTTTAAGTGACCTTATAACAGTCTTCACATAAAATATAAATTGTTTATGCATAAACTATATAGATTAATCTTTATTCAATCTACTAAAGTTAATCAGCGACTAGAGCAGTCCAGTTCTCTTTTTCTTTTGTTCTGTGATTTACGTCAATGACAGACTTCGTCAGATTTCACTTTAAAAGCAGCGCTGTCACTTTAAAACCTGACTCAGTTATCCATTAGTAGTGGCAATTGCTGAATTTGGAACCACATAGGCCTACATAGTAGGCTACTCTTAAGGCTGGTTCGCACAAAGAAAGATAACTGTAACAATAAAGTTTTAATAATCGTTATACTCTGAGAATAGTGAAGTTCACACCACAACTAGAATGATAATAACAGAGGAATCGTTGAAATCATTTTCAAAACCGTTACATTGTTATAGTTTTTTCTTAGTGAAAGCTATAAGAAAATAACTGATTATTTTAATAATGAAAATGCTAATAAAAAACTAATTTACAAAAATAAACAAATAATTAATTTTAAAAATAGTTGAAATTAATATTTCATGTTCTCATATTTATTTGGAGAGTGACTGTCTACAGTATTACTTACAGTATTAAGTTGCACCTGTTTACCTGTGAGTAGCTAAGCAAGTGTGTTTTTCCTGACTGCCCTTTATTTTAACACCAGAAACATACATAAATAGGATTTTAAAATGCTTCTCAACAAATGTCAACCACTAAAATGGGTTTCTGTTACCAGATGTGAGCAGATTCGTTCCTGAAGAAGATCAGGCTGAAGAAGAGAAGAGAGAGGTAGAGAGAAAAATACAGCAAGAGCTGGTGCCACCAGAGACAAAAACACAGACTAGGGAGGAGGTAATTCAGAGCAGAGTGAAAACAGAGGAGGTCCAGAAAGAACAACGTGAGCAGGTGACAGAGGATTATAGGAGACCACAGCCAGCTGTTCTTGAGCAGAGAGCAGCAGAGCCTCAAACAGACAAAGAGGATGACTGGTTTGTCGCTTTGGATGGTTCTCCTAAAAGATCAGGTACACATGCACACACACAACCATAATCATGCACTCGTGTAAAACACACAAATCAGTATATGATGGATTGTGTTTGTTTCAGTGCCCTCTGTTGAGATGTACGAGGAGACCCGAGAGGAGGTGATCCAGGCAAGAGTGAGAATAGAGCAAATAAAACAACAGGAGCAGGTGGATTATGGGAGACCACAGACAGTTATTCTGGAGCAGAAGTCAACACAACCTCAAAGAGATGTGGAGGATGACTGGTTCATCATTTTTGATGTTTCTCCTAAAGGATCAGGTACAAACACTATTGTAACTGAACTGGCCATGCTTCACAGGAAGCTGAATTTAAGTGGCAGAAAGAGAAATTGACTGAACTGAAAGAAACAGCCATATTTATTAGACTAACATACTATATATAATTATGCCTATTTTCCCTGATACGAAGACTTATTTCTCAATGAGTCAAATATAATGTCAAAACAATGAACATAGCAATCTAAAGATGTTGTTTTTGACATTCAGTATCACTAAATGTCCACCATGTTGTTTATAGATAACCTTATACAAATATTTACATTAAAATATGTTGTGCTATATATATTTGTTTTTTAAAATAAGTCTCTTATGCTCAACAAGCTGCATTTATTTAAGTATACAGTAAAAATAGTAATATTTTAAAAGTTTATTACAATTTAAAATAACTGATTTCTATTTTAATATATTTTGAAATGTAAATTATTCCTGTGATGTCAAAGCTGAATTTTCAGCAGCCATTACTCCAGTTTTAAGTGAATTCTGATTATCCTTCAGAATCCAGAATCCATCAAAATGAAATTTTATGAATGTTTGAATTAAAATTAATTAAAACTCTGGAACTCTTTGTTTCTGGAAAAACCTGAAAATGTAAGTATATTATTAAATAATTATAGCCGTTATATTAATTTCTTTGAATTTCATTCAATTACAGTTTCGCTTTCATTCAAATTTTGCATCCAAATTCAATTCAAATTCAGCAATTGAATGGGGAAAAATGTGTTTATAATTCGATTCCATGCAACACAGTCACAGTTATTCACATCATACACAATCACACAAATCAAACCATACATCATGCATTTTGTTTGTTTCAGTGCCCTTGACTCTTTCAAATCTACGAAGTCCAACTGCAAACCTGTATGAGGAGATCAGAGAGGAGGTGATTCAGAGCAGAGTGAGAACAGAGGTGGTGCAGAAAATGAAACAGGAGCAGGTGACATTAGAATATAGGAGAGCACAGCCAGTTATTCTTGAGCTGAGGACAACACAAACTCAAAGAGAAGTGGAGGATGACTGGTTCATCATTTCTGATGTTTCTCCTAAAGAATCAGGTACAAACACTTCAAGAACAATCAAGAACATACACGCATAAACACACATATCTTAACATGCCTAATGGTATGTGTTTGTTGCAGAGCCCTTAGTGTATTCACAGCTGCGAGGTCCAAATGTTGAGCTGTATGAGGAGACCAGGGAGGAGGTGATTCAGAGCAGAGTGAGAAAAGAGGAGCAAGTGATTGAGGTGATGACCGTGAGCACTAAAGAACAAATAATAGTATCGGAGAAGAGGACGAGCATCATACAAACCCCCCAGTTTCCAGTCGTGCCCAGAGACATCGATGACGACTGGTTTCAGCTTTATGACAAAGTGCCGTATGAGCAGAAGAGTTTCCCTTCAGGTGAAGTACTTCTTGCTGCATGCATAATCACACTCAAATTCTGCCAGAACTTCCTGCACATCTGTGTGATGGATTCATTATTAGAAGTCGTGTCATCAGTTATTTACCCCCATGTCACTGTATGATATTTGTATGATTATATATTTTTGTAAACGACGTTATTAAGCAGAATGTCCAAGCTGCACTTTTCTGTAACAAACATAAAAAGTAACTGTGACATTTGAGATCCAAAACACTGTTGTAGGGGAAGTTCATGTTAAGAAAAATAATCTTTAGGTAACATGATGGGAATGAGCAGATGTTGTGAGTGTAAGTTAAATGATATGTGACAAAGTAGAAAGTTAATGGATTTTTGCTCTAATGACTGACACAACTCAGGATCATTGATGTGGTGATTTTTTTATTGATAATGTGTAATTCCTGTCACTCCAGAGATTCGTGTTGTGTCTGTGGCTCCTTTGGAGGCTGAAGAAAAGAGAGCTGTGGAGAGAAGGAGAAAAGAGGAGGAGCAGATAAAACAACAGGAGCAGGTGACAGTGGTTTATACAAGGCCAGAACCTGTTATTCTGGAGCAGAAAGCAGCAGAGCCTCAAAGAGACGTGGAGGATGACTGGTTCATCATTTTTGATGTTTCTCCTAAAGAATCTGGTACATACACTCACACACAACCACAAATGCACATATGTAACAAACACACAAATCAAAATATTCATCATACATTGTGTTTGTTTCAGTGCTTTCATCCCCACAACTGCAAGGTCCAACTGTTGAGCTTTATGAGGAGACCAGGGACGAGGTGATTCAGAGCAGAGTGAGAAAAGAGGAGCAAGTGATTGAGGTGATGACCGTGAGCGCTAAAGAACAAATAATAGTACCAGAGAGGAAGAGGACGAGCATCATACAAACCCCAGTTTCCAGTCGTGCCCAGAGACATCGATGACGACTGGTTTCAGCTTTTTGACAAAGTGCCGTATGAGCAGAAGAGTTTCCTATCAGGTACAAGTAACACACATAACGGACTCTATCACATACATATAGCAACAATAATACAATAACAAAAAAATAATAATAATAAAAAAAATTGTAAAATGGCTAGAAGAAAACTGACTTAAAAAAAGACTTATCAATACATTTGCAACATTAAACATTGACATTATTTGATGATTTCATTACATAAAACATTATTATAATAAAAAAAAATGTTTACCCAATACTACTATCAAGATTAATTAGTGCATGCTTCTCATAAAAGCAAGTTTTACATTTTTTTATGAATTTATGGCACAAATAATTTCACAAGCTTCTCGTGATGGAAAACAGCAAACCCCACTGTTTCCTGTGCTTCTTTCAGATGTCAGAAGCAGAGATTTTGAGATTATTCCTGTCGGGGTTCAGGAGGTTGATGATGACTGGTTTGATCTTTTGTACACAGCACCTCCTGAGATGAGGAGCGTCCCTTCAGGTCATTAGAATGTTTAGAACTGCATGTTTTATTCTCTATTCTATCCTGGTATTGCTTCAGGTGAGAGACATATTCTAATTAGTAAAACCCTTATATGTTTTATCTATAGTTTCATTGACTACTGAAGAGCGCAGGATGAAAGAACAGGAAGACAGAAGAATGAGACTGCAGCAGATGAGAGTGAGAGAGGAGGAGGAGAAGAGACTAAGAGAACAGGAGAAGCGAAAACAAGAGCTGGAAGCCAGAAGAGTGCAACCAGCTATTACTGTGAAAACAGAAATACAGCCTCAAATTGAAAAAGATGACGACTGGTTCATTCTTTTTGATGTTTCACCAAAAGAAATAAGTACATACACGTTTTATATATTTTTAAATATGCACTACTGTTCAAAAGTTTGGGGTCAGTAAGATTGTTTTAATGCCCACTAAGGTCAAATGTACAGTAAAAACAGTAATAATGTGGAATACTACAATTACTTTTTTTTTACTATTTTAATATAATTTAAAAATGTCATTTGAATTTTCAGCATCATTACTCCAGTCTTGAGTGTCACATGATCCTTTAGAAATCATTCCAATATGCTATTTTGATGCTCAAAAAACATTTCTTATTTTTATCAATGTTGAAAACAGTAACAACATCTAAGTGGGATAGATTATATTATCGCAAAATTGGCAGTCTTTGTCTATAAATTCTTATTCTCAACTCTATTTAATAAAGTTGTTGCAGATGTCCTTAACGTGGACAGGAGGGCTGAGGAAGAGAAGAGGAGAAGGGAAGAAGAGAGGAGGAAGCAAATACAAATAGAGGAAAGAACAAAAAAAACAGTGATACCAGAGAAAAAAACAGTACAACTGCGGACAGAAGTGGAGGATGACTGGTTTATCCTTATGGGCGATTCCCCTAAAGATTATGGTATGATTCACAATAGACATCAGAAATTAATACTCTCTAATGTCAGTCCATCTGTTAACATGTCTTCCTGAACTTTTCTTTCTCTGTCTCTAGTTCCAATTCTTCGACCCACACCTGTTATTTCCCCAGTGGCTCCGCCCAAACCCCGCCCACAGATCCCAACTGACAAACCACTGACTTCCACTCCGACTGCACAACCTGTGTCCATTACAAAAACCTATCAGGAGAAGACAAAAGACATATGGAACATCACACTGGAGTCTGAGGTTACAAACACACACATACTACAAACGGCACATACACAAGAGCAACATGTCAAAGTTTCAATCCTGTAAAATCATCTTTCTCTCTCTTAGCAGTCTGAGATCGAGCCGGTGCTTATGAGGAAGGTGAAACACTCATTCGTTTCTGTCATTTTTTTTCATGTTCCTTCTTATCCAGAGCATATTAATCTACAGTCTTGTTTTTTTCTAGATAAGGAGAAGTGAAGGAGAGAGCGTCTATATTTGTCACAGCATTCTGATGCTGGAGGTGTGTGAAATTTATATTGGTTTTTCTGCTGAAAATTTAAGAAGGCTTGTCTAGTCTAATCAATCCTGTTCATATATGCTCTTATTAGGATTTTGATGTGTCCCATGAGATGATTTTGAAGCACTACGCCAGCATTACTGAACTTAAGCGTGACTTTATGGAGGTCAAGCAAGATTTCGGACCCACTGAATGGGACAGACGTCTCTCGTCATACTCACCTACAGCCAAAGCTCAGTTCCTGCATGCCAATGAAGAGATACTCATGAGAATGGGCTTAGTAAGTTACATACATTAACAAGCTATCTACAGCAGTGGTTCTCAACCAGGGGCCCCTACAAACTTCCAGGAGGGCCCCATAAGTCATATTAACATAATCCTACATAAAATACTAAAAACATTCAAATTAAAATGATATGATATTTATTTTAAATCATTAAAATGATATGATATGAGTTTATTTAATTTGATTACAACAGAAGCACCAGCCAGCAGTGCATATCAGCTTAGATTACAGGGTATTTTGAATATTGTCTTGGACAAAGGGGGGCCTTAGAGTCAAAAAGGTTGAGAATCACTAATGTACAGTATCTAGATGTGAGAGAAACATAGGGATGGGTCCAATTTCAAACAACTTTATCATTCCACCTTTTAGATTAACACACTCCTGTCTCTAAAGTCTTTCCAAGGAATGAGTTTAAACTGAAGAGAAAAGTCAGTGAACCCATGTTGACTGTAAAATCTTCTTTTGCAGATTGAAGACAATGGAAAAACAGTCTTGTTTCGCCCACGAGAGCTAATATATGTCTGAATTTAAACAGCTTGAACTTTGCATATAATCACTGCTGAAACATTCAAGTATGTGAATGTGTTGAAAAACCAAATGCTTTGCATGTTTTATAGAATATAATCCTCTTTTGCAGTTTTCTTCAGTTTGATCAATCTAATTTAACATTGTTGATAATCGTTGTTTCCTTGTACAACAGTATATCAAAAGCATAATTTAATTTGTGTACACTGAAAAAAACAAAATCTCAGGCTTACATTTTGGTTTATTTTTGTTCTGCTTATACCTATTCAATTATATTCAAAAGGAATAAAAGCTGTCATATGCACTGCCAAATCTGAGGTGTTTATTCTTAGGTGTTTACTTCAAAATCTCTGAAAATAATTTTTATTTTAAACAATTATACTTAAGTTAATTTATCTTGTTTTAAGATTTTTTGTTTTATATATATATATATATATATTTAGCTGTAAAATAAGACAAAATTACTAATAAGGAAAAACTTTATACTGTAGTTACAACTTCCACCAGCTCACTAGACCATACTAACGTCTCAGGTTACTGGACCCTGAGTAGGGAACGAGACACTGCGTCCTCTAGGGGTCGCTATGGGGAACGCCTCGTCGTGACCCGTGTAAATACACACTGCAAGTCGAGCACCCGGTTCTGAACACAGCAGAGGGGGCCTCATCGAGGACTTATCCTAGAAAAAAGGGGGGAAGAACACACAGGTCCCGGGAAACACTGCAAAGAAACTAGCAGAAGGTAACACACAACCACCAATCTCATTAGATACACATATATATTCATATATACATATATTAGACATGGATCGTACTCACCCACCATGGTTCCCGCGTCGGAGCTCTAGAGGATGCAGTTCGAAGTTCCCATGAAAGGGAACCAGACCATCCTTCACCCCTTTAGTGTATAGTGAACTATTAAAGCAACTTTTAATCCACATTACTAAGCTCTTTTGCTGGGTACCAGACAGCTGTACTGGTTTTGCAGCAAATGCACAGTTCATGGTTAACCCAAATTAATCAAAATAGAGCATTAGTCGCCACTGTATGACTACATGTGACTCACACCACTTTGTGCTGTGACTTATAGAAGCTTGTCTTTCAGTCTCTAACAATTTCAACATGTTGGATGCAGAGCTGTTAAGATAGGAGTAGGAGAAGCTGTTTGCGTGCACACGTGTCTATTGTACTGTGTGTCTCACAGGTGGCCACCTTTCATATTCGCTCTGACATTTATGTGAACTATAAAGACCAGCACTACAAACACAATGACACATAGTGCAGTCTCTATTCTTTTGGGCATGTGTAGGTGGCACCACATTTAAATATAGGATCATATATAATTGATTATTTAACATTCACATGAACAAAAATCGACAAAGCCTTATGTAACTCTCACAAGTCAGGTAACAATCTATCAGTCATACGCTACAACACTGCATATGCATTTTACAAAGCAACTATATGAAAAAGACACTGGAATCAAGTGACAATATAAAGTAAGATTCATTCAAAACCTCTAAAAATCAAATCTCTAGTTACTCATCCACTTACATGAAAATCAACTATTTCTCTCAGAAAACCCTAGGCTAAGGGTTATCCTATGCTAAAGTGATTTTAAAGTGACAAAAATGTAATTTGGGGATGGGTAAAATACAGAGTTTCTGGTTAACTGTGAACCGATTAATTGTGAATTATCGCAATAACGTATCTTAAAATCTCAAGATTGATCTTTTACTCTTTTTAGTACCATAGCAAAATAAATAATCTTTAACCTGAGTTGCGAATGTGAGTTCCGTATACTGTGATTTAATAAAAAGACTGCACTGCGACATGATGATACAAAACAACTGCCTAGATAAAAAGACACACATTACCAGTGTAGTGCAATTCACGAACAAATGACTCTTATGAGTTGTTTTTTTTTGGTGAATCAAAAACATACAGTGCGACCGTTGAAGCCTGATTCATGCAAATAAGCGGGTTCAAAATGACAAGCTAGCTTGAATCTGAAACACTATATAATTACAGCAATAACAGTGAAAGAACTGTAACCAAAATGGACCTTATAATGGAAATACATCCAAATGAATCAGAATCTAATCAAATCGAGAAATCTGTTCTATACTCAGCCCTAACATCTTTTGGCTTGAATATATTCAATATATTCTCTATGTGGACCTTAGTGAGGACAACCGTCATAAAAGTCTACCGATCCTTTGGCTCTTCTTTGTTCAATGTCATTAGAGATCTGCAAGGTTCACTTGTGTTAGCTCCACATTTGTTATATTTTCCACTCCCAAATTATTCCGGTATGTCCGTTCAGGGAGAGGTGGAGGCACTGGGTCTGAGGAGCCAATCAGACAGTCATTGAGTTTAATGACAGGCAAGGCCAATCTTTCCATGTTTCTGCGATCTTGGAGCGGTGAGCCAGTTTCCAAGTTCACTTGACTGGAGCTACATGAGCCAGAGGATGGCGAAGAACACTTTAGGGTGGGAATTCCGGACCCTTCTTCTAAGCAATGGATGTTGAGTTCGGACAAGTCCAATGTATGTGTGTTGGTGTTGGTTTCTGTTTGTGAGAACCGGTTTGAATGATTATTCCTATGAGTTTGTACCAGTGGCAGGATCTCCTTGTCATCTTTATGTTGGTCTCGCTCATGACGTTGTTCTCGGTCACGATGTTCATAGAGAATTGTATTGGCACAAATAAAGATGAAAAGCCCCACCCCCACGATGACAGGACCAATCAGCTTCAGTTTCTCTGAAGAGGTGCGTCCTGTTGAAACGTGATGTGGTGGTTGTCTGCGGGGTTGATTGTTCCAGTACCCCCCCACAGCGATGCAGATTCCTACTATCAGCAAAACACCAGCAAACAACAAACAAGCTCCTGGTGCAGATCGCAAACGCAGTCCACCAATCACAGGCCCTGTATCTGACCTTAAGGGCAGAGTCCCCAACTCTGGGGCTGTTATAGAGACTTTTTCATTTACCTCAGACATTCTCCTAAAAAAAAGGAGGGGGGGGGGCAAAAATGGGCTAATGTACTTCAAATTCTCAATAAAATCACCCCGAAAAGGTACAAAATACTAAAGGAAGATTTAAATATAAATACAAATTGTAGTCGGTTAAAAAGTATAAAGAGTGAGTGGGTTATTCTCACATAACCCAGTTCCTCTCCATACTTGCAACTATAATTTTTGCACATTGAAAGCATGCATCATTACAATAATCGTAGTTTCTCAGAAGCATTTATTTGTGGGTAAGACAACTAATCTGTGACAATCCTTGTATAATACTTTTTTTAAATTTGTTTGTACTTCCAGTTCCTCACAGGTTTACTGCAAATGCTGTCTGATGTTTCATCTCTGCTCAATAAGGCTACTCGTTTTAGCGGTTTTTTTTTTTTTTTTTTTTTTTTTACGCAGATCGCAAACGCAGTCCACCAATCACAGGCCCTGTATCTGACCTTAAGGGCAGAGTCCCCAACTCTGGGGCTGTTATAGAGACTTTTTCATTTACCTCAGACATTCTCCTAAAAAAAAGGAGGGGGGGGGGCAAAAATGGGCTAATGTACTTCAAATTCTCAATAAAATCACCCCGAAAAGGTACAAAATACTAAAGGAAGATTTAAATATAAATACAAATTGTAGTCGGTTAAAAAGTATAAAGAGTGAGTGGGTTATTCTCACATAACCCAGTTCCTCTCCATACTTGCAACTATAATTTTTGCACATTGAAAGCATGCATCATTACAATAATCGTAGTTTCTCAGAAGCATTTATTTGTGGGTAATATCATGTTTTTTTTTTCAACCCACAATAAAAAATGTCCTACCTTGTTCTGAAAATCAGACCTGTCCGCTCAGGAACTACTGGTAATGTAGTTTAAGAATTTTCTATGCTGCTTTTCCATCCTGTACATAAATATACATGAGTAACATCTCGTCAACAGGAAAACCCTTTCAGATGTACTACCACTGAAATATATGTGTTAAAATCATGGGTGGCACTTTTTTTAGTTAGAAAATAGCTATCTGTATGTGCAACCGCTGTAACCAATTTCTAAGATAGGTACAAGTACAACCTTTTTTTTTTGTTTGTTTTTAACTCAAACTCACACTGGCACTGCAAAAATGGTATATAAACATAGTTTAATCTAACATTATTTTATGTAACGATAACCAAATATAAAACCATATTATTAAGCTACACTATTTAAAAAAAAATTATTTTCCACTTAGCTGTTTATTCATATGAGGTCCATTTGTAGGCTAACCAGAGGTCACAACAGGTTCTCTCAAAAATTTCCTATGGTTTTTTAAAAATTGTGTTTTTTGATTTAGTCAATGGTTAACATTACTTGAACAAATTAAAGGTGGAGTTTGTCCCTAAACTCGTGCCATTGGTTGAGTCAATGTTGCTATGGACTAATTGGATTCTCAAACAAACGGAACAGAATAATGTTATGATAGCGCCACAGCATTTACACTTTTGCAGGGAAATCAACATGAAAATGGCTTATTCACTGCCCATCACAATGGGACTGGCAAAAGTATATATTTTTTTTAACATACACATTTCACCTTTAAAGTAGCAAACTTTGTGGGCGTGTCTTCCAAATGACATTATGCAAGCGCAGTAAATATGGTAACTTAAGTCTGTTTTTCAGTACACTTCTTTTCATATCCGTAGAGATCGTGCTGTAGATATACATTAAGTCCACACATCATCACCTGAAGTTCAACTCACTTAAACTCACCTCAGTTGCTTCTCCTCAACTTGAAACACACGGTTTACGGTCCGTTTCAAAGACACGAAACCGCATCATCCCACGATGATGAGAACGCCCAAATCCATTAGTCTCCAACCTTAGCAAACGCGAATATCCTGAGCGCGAGGGGAGGCGCATTTACTTTAAACCGGCCAGTGACGAGAGAGAGAGAGAGAGAGAGAGTGAGTGAGTGAGTGAGTGAGTGAGTGAGTCATGGGAACATGTGTGCAAGACCGCTGGGTCCCACGGTGGGCAGAATATCCTATTCTTAGAGTCTCAAAGGACCCAGGCCCATTTCAAGCCTTTTCCTGACTGACTCAGATTGTTATTGTGTATTATATTTATGGAGCGAGATTAGTCTCAATAATAATTCACGCAAAAGACACGATGCACACATGCGTAGCCCAATTCACATGCATGAAACCAAGTCTGTTTAGAGAGACATTTAATCTACACACACACAAACCAAAGAAAATCAAAATCTGATATAAACTCATCCTTGACCCTAACCACTGCGATGAGGATTCCCCTAAACCTTAACTTTCCATCACCATCCAAATGCCTTTTTTACTTGTAATCAAATGCGTCTGCAGACTATTATCTATATTTATTCAGTATTTTAGTTTTTGTACACCCATTTTCACATTTTTCTCCAGCTTCCAACCCTTACTGGCTCTATTATTCTGAAAGCAGCCTGCATATGCATTTGCGTATAATGACAACTTTGAGAAGCACTGCAAATCCAAACCAGTACATGAATATGAAGGGATTCCAACATGTAAAATCAGTTGTAGCAGAGCTGAGAATTACAGCTGTATTATACAGCAGATGGACAAAAACTTTTGCTCGATGAATGATAGAACAAAATGTCTTAGTATTCAGGAATGCATGTACAAGGCAAAATGTCAGGGTCTCATAGGTTCAAAATACACACACTCACACACACCCCTCATTTCTATTCCCAACTCTATTTGCAGTGTCTATTGAGTCAGCACACTGTCCAGTTCACTATACAATTTCTTCAATTTACAAATGCACTTTACAAGATCAAACATTTCATCTTAAGTAAATACAAACTGAGACATTCAATTCCAGATTTGCCCAGAACAAGAATTCCCTGATATTAGATGCAAGCACACTTTTATACATTTTTCTCACTTACATGCAAGTCTTTCACACTCACATGCACGCGCGCGCGCACGCACACACACACACACACACACACACACAATCCTGCTGCCCTCTAGTGGTCTCAAACAGGCTCATTTGGATTAATTAGGATGCGTTCAATTACAAAAGGTCTATTTGCATTATTACAAAAAAAAAAACACACACAATTACATTTCAAGTAAAAGCTCCACCATCGTGCCTTTCGTTATTAACCGTCATTTTAGCAACCATAAAAAACATAAATATCAACAATGAAGGAATCCAGTTTAAGCTTTCAACAATTTAAGGTGCCTCAGTGTAGTGTACTCACCCCTCCCGGAGTCTAATATGAATCAAATGATTGGTTTCAAAAGAGAATATCAGTCCTAATTTAGAGTGCAGAGTTGGAAGGGGAGACATCAAATCTATATCAGCCTTTAGAAACTCTGATTTTTCTGATCACACGAAGTTTGTTGAATTGGCTGATTCTGTCAATGTCTGTCAATCATAAGGAGACCAATGATTGAACATTTGTCAGTCTGCTGGACGCATTGGTGGGGGCTAGAGCAACTTTCAAACATGTTTGATGAAGCAGCAGTTGCCTACTCCTCATCTGCACTCTTCAGCATGAGGATCGAATTATAAATTTTGAGAGCAGGTCCAAGCTTGATGCTCAGAATCTTAACAATGTCTGATTGAGTAAGAAGCAGGAAGGCCTCGCCATCAATTTGCTGTAGGGAAAATTAAAACATATCTTTAATACATATTCACTTTGTCTAAGAACAAAGATACTCACAGATTACTGCTTAATGAGCCACACATACACTAACATTTAAAAGTTTGGGGTCCAGAAAGATGCAATAAATCGACCAAAAGTGACAGTGAAGACTTTAAAATTGTTATTAAAAATTTCTATGTCCAAAGAATCCTGAGAAAAAAAAATGTATCATGGTTAAATAAACAGCACAACTTCTTTTTAACATTGATAATAAGAAATGTTTCTTCTGCACTAAATAAGCATTGATGAATTCTGAAGGATCATGTGACACTGAAGACTGGAGTAATGGCTGCTGAAAATTTAGCTTTGCCATCACAGGAATAAATTACATTTTTAAATATATTAAATTAGAAAACCATAATCTTAAATTGTAATAATAATTTTTACAATATTACTGTTTTTACTATATTATTGATCAAATAAATACAGCCTTGTTGAGTATAAGAAATTTCTTTCGAAAACATCAAAAAAAATCTTACAGACCCCAAACTTTTGAATGGTAGAGTATATAGGGAAGGTACTTTAAATCACTGAATGCGATTTCAATTTTTACAAGCTCTTGGTGCATAAAGAAGATCTGTAAAGTTGCAAAGACTAAAGTCACAAATCCAAAGAGATATTCTTTATAAAAGTTCAGAGTCAGCCACACCTACCTAAAATGGCTCGTTCTAACACGCCCCCACATGTCTACGTCACTATGTGGGAAGATTTGCATAACGCCGCCCAAATGTTCACGCAAAGAAAGAAGGCGTAACTTTTATTCTCGCTGTAGTATTGTTGCTGCCGCCATGTCGCGAAGGCGCTGTGTGTTTTGTTGTGAAAGCGAAACTACTTTGTTTGGCCTTCCAAAAGAGCACGATATCCGCTTCGTCATGCCTGGAGCTGATCCGTGCTGGTCGCTGAGGAAATACATCAACTTCGCGCTGTGGATCGCCAGATCGGCTTTCACCGTGGACGAAGCAAATAATGTTCTTTTTAGCAACATCATATGACCCCTTTAAGGTGATATTCAGGAGATGTTTTTTTAATTTACCTCCTTCCTAAAGGTGGCAGCATGCTCTCTGCAGCCAGGCAGCCCTCTTACAAAACTTGCCACCTGAAAGAACAACATCAACAAAAGATACACAATAAAAATATATATGTTTAGAAGACCTCTTTAAAAGCTTGAGTGAACTTTTCCAGAATTATCAAATGTCACCTCTTCTGTGTTCCACTTGGCCACTCTCTTGCCAGTGAGGCCTAAAGCTTCAGGCAAGAGTTTGCCATGCTTTTCCCAACACAGATGAAACCTCGGTGGCTCCCATCGACAAAACACAGACTCATGCAGGAACTGCTGAAGAGAATCTACAACACAACAGACTTCATTCATGAGTATGACATGCTTTGAAAACGTGTCCACAACACAGAAAATGGTACTAGTTGAAAAATACATGTGGAAAGTTCTTACAAATGTACTTTTGTATTCATCTTTGTTTCATATGGTGTTGAAAATTTCAACCATTTTCAAATTTAAATGTCTTGACTCTTGTGACTGGTGTAACTATTAGTAAACGTAGTATTTTAAATACATGTGAGTGTACACATCTTGATCATTATTTTCAAAAAGTTTTAAAATATATTTTTCAAGGTAAAACTTTTTTTTTTTTTTACAAAAATTATGAATAATTAAATATTTACATTAAAAATCTTTTTTAAGATGTTGAGGACTTACAACACATATTTTACATATCATTACTAGCATATTCTTGTAATAAAAAGGTCAAAAGGGGCCTGCATATCTATAATATAATTGCCTGTTAAATTTTTTTTTTTTCCTGGTCATGTTAGTTGCACCACATGAATTTGATTTGGTGGACAAAAGTGAGAAAAGCAGACCTGTAAAAAAAAATTCCAAGACTAAAATAATGTGAAACTACTTAATAAAAGTTTTTCAAGAATTGTGTTCATTTAATTAAGCTTTTTTTCTTCATTACGATTTCATATGTTTGACTTTATACCCTCCAAAAATATCAAACTAATTTTAATTCAAACATTAAAAACATTCTTAACATGTATTCGAGTCACTGTATATATTAAATGGGTCATATGATGCTATTTTAAAGATCATTATTTTGTGTATTTGGTGTAACAGAATATGTTGACATGCTTTGACATGGCTGCTTCAACACTAACTGCGGTTACTGAAACCACTCCTTCTTTCTTTGCGTGCACATTTGGGCGGCATTATGCTAATATTTCCACATAGTGACGTAGATATGTGTTAGAACGAGCCGTTTTAGGTAGGCGTGGTTGACTCTTAACTTTTATAAAGAATATCTCTTTGGATTTGAGACTTTAGTCTTTGCAACTTTACAGATCTTCTTTATGCACCAAGAGCTTGTAACACTTCAAAGAGAAAGGAAAAATTGAAATCGCATCATATGACCCCTTTAATACATCCAAACAAAAAAAAAGGAGCATGAATTAATTGACCCATATGCAACATTCTCAGAGCTTATGGATTAATCTGATCAATCTGTACCTTTCCCGTCACCTTCCTGCTTCACTTGAGGTGGCTTGACACATTTGGGAGCGCTGCCAGACCTGAAGTACAGGAGGAACAAGAAAGAGATTAGGAGTGAAAGAGTGTGTGTGTGTGAGAGACAGCAAAGTAAAACTGTATGTAACTCATGACACTCACACAACGTGCTCACGCACTGAGCGAGCTTGTGGACAGGCATCCGTGCTGGTGTCGGGGGGTTCAGGGGTGCCGGCGCTGGGTGTGGGAGGGTGTGTCTGAGTGAGTGTTTCAGCACGGCGGTGGCGCGGGGATCCACTGAGCGTGACCGGCCTCTCCCCGTTCAGTCTGTCTGGCACCAGCCCGTCCTTATTCAAATTCAAATCTGAGTATGGACAGCTCACCGCTCTAAACATGGGAAAGAGACTCGTTTGCATTTGAATGAACATTATGGGTTGTATCTGTAACAGTATGTGTATAACTTACGTGTAATGTGTCCCATACCGAGGTCCTCTAATGTGTCCGACTCCACTGCATCCTGGGGTTGGGCAGCCTTGTCCTGGAGGCACTGGAGAATCTCTGGGACCTGATATGGTTAAAATGACAAGTTTGATTATGAGACTGGTGGGGCCATGTGTGGAAACACTGTATGTAAATGTGTCGAACAGTCTGTTACCGTTGGGGTGTTGTAGAGGATGACCTGTCTTCTGACACCAGCCTACTGGGTGCAGATCTGGGCTATTAGCATCTAGCCAATAATCATACTCCTCACTCCAGCCATCAAAATGGATCTATATATAAACACACAGAGAGTTAGCAATGATACTAACTGTATCAGCATATTAAATACCATAAAAGTGAATAGTTATTAATAAATTACTAATTAATATTAAATTTTTTCATTTTGATTTTTAATTATACAATATTAATGAGGTACTACAGATATATTTGTGTGTAAACCTTGATTCTGTGGTCTTCTACATCAGAGATGGTGGCTACACGGATAAGCATGGCATTACGTTTGTCCACTGCCTCCAGCTTCATCCCGACGTGGAAGCCATGTGGTGGTCTCTGGACGGCCAAAGATCATAAGTCATTTACAATGCAAATAATAACATGAATGAATAATAAATAATAGAAATCAAAAATATGTATAAAACCAGCACATATATAATTTATATTATCATTTCACAATTAAGTTTTATTTACCCAAGATTTTTTATGTTTTCAACAGTAAGAAATAAAAACTAAATGTGCTATACTAATACATTTCAATTACATAGAATATTAAATTAAATAAGTAAACACAAAATCTGAATAAAAATAGCACATATGTCATTTATATTATTGTTCTATTATGGTGTGTTTTTTGTCAAACTGTCCACAACTTGCAACTTCGATCCAGATTAAATGTTTTAGTTTTGTACATTTTTTATTTCCATGTTATACATGCTCACTCTGCACTTTTGTGACACATCAACTAATAGACCAATTATTAATGGTTTAACTACACCTCTCATGGTTCAGTGGGGTGAATCAAACCTCACCTGTTTAAAGGCTCTTGCTGGTGCAGCCTGGGCTCCAGTTTCCTCAAGGTACTTTTCCCAAGTAAAAACCTTGGGGGGCTTATAATCTAAGACACAAAAATATACAGACGTTAAATAACCTTAAGACCACTTGTCAATGCTCGTAAGTTTGTTTAAAAAAGAAGAAAACTTCAATTCTGGGGCTTTCAAAATGGGGTCCAGGAGCCACAAGGAGGTGCTAGGGGGTCTTTGGTAAATTTCAAAACGTTCTACTAATTTGGTATTTTTTAAATATTAATTTATATTGATTATGAAAAGTGCTATACTAATCAATTTTCACTGAATAGAACATGTTAGATATAAATTATAAATATTTTAGATAATATTTCAATAATTTATTTTGACTTTAGCACAATGACAAATAAAAGCTGATTTAATTTCATATTTATAGTATTACTACATTTCTCACACAAAATAAAATAGAATTCAGTAATAAAATGTGAAAGTAATGTAAATGATGCACTGACGGCAGGGGTCTCACCTGCAGGTGTAGTGAGCGTTAACTCCGCCTCCTCACAGAACCCTACTGGATGGATGTATGGACTGCTGGCATCACACCTGAGAACAAACAGAATGCATTTACAACCTCACACAATCATGAGGACCCTCATACGCCCAGAATTCTGCTCACTATCTTACCAATAATCATACGAATCATCCCAGTTGTCAAAGTGAATGAGGAGCCGGTTGTCGACAGCAGCAGCAATGGTTGCTACGCAGATGAGTGATGGGTTCTTCCTGTCAACGGCTTCCAGCTTCATCCCTGCACGGAATCCTGATGGTGTGACTGACTAAATATGGCAGAGAACACATGGGTATAGAAGACAGCATGATCTCCAGGAACACTGAGACATCTCTGAGATACATATTTTTTAATTGTGTGCATATGAAATGACATACTGTATTAAGACTCTTGAAGAGATGTTTGGGGGCCAGTTGACCCCTACAGTTCTTTACATATGTGTTCCAGTTAAACTCTCCATCTCTGCAGCCTGTAAGCAAACACAAAAAAATATTACAAGAACAGCAAATGCAATACATTTTATTGTTTTTTTTTAAATAAATTGAACATTCTAGTAGTATATGCAACGACAAAACATCTGAATTTTTTTTCCATTCAAACAGAACATGTTTTCCCATTCCACTGTGCTACTTTTCCATTATTTTTCCTTATAAACACACACTTCTTTTTCCTTGTAAACACACACTAGACGACGTGTTTGACTGTTGCGCTCTTGGTTGTGGCATCTTGTGCATGACAAGGCGTTCTAAAAAAGTGGCACTCAAGTTCAACTTTTTTTTAAAAACGCATTTCGAGACCCTGCGGGGTTTTTTTTTTCTCCTATTCCCCTGCCCACATCTTGCATTTTTCAAACCAAAAAAATGTACTGGGTGAATGGCCCCTAAGAGTGTCCAAAAAAAACCAAAACTTTTTTTTGTTTTGTCAATTCCAAATGTTATTAAACCACATGAAAACTATGCAACCACATTTCTGAACAAATAATATTAATTATAATTTTAGAATATATTTTATAGTTATTAAATTAGATTTCAACTTATTTTAATTAATTTATTTAATTATGTTTTTGGTATTTATTATTTATAAATAATAAGCGTGTCAAATACAGTATATTCAATTTCAGAATAACAACTAGTAGGACATTTTGTAATCACACCATTCAGAGTGAAAATTGAGTTTAAGTAGTTTCAACACATAAAGAAACACCTATAAAACACATCTATTATGTTACAAAAACCAAAAATAGAGCTCTGCACAAGAGCTGTTTTGCATGTTGTATCCTTGACAACAGATTAATTTTGCAGTACATCTTTATTAGTACATTAAGCACCTTTTGGCAGCAACAGCTTAAGGCTGGTTTTCTCACACCAGCCTGGCGGCTTCACATCCCATGAGTCAGCATTTACCCAGAAGTCATAGCATTCAGGGTAACCATCAAAGTGAAGCCGAATCCTGTAGCCCTGCACCTGGAACAGAAGAAAAATATGTGACCCTGGACTACAAAACCAGTCATAAGGGTCAATTTTATTTTAATTGAGACTTATACATCATCTGAAAGCTGAATAAATAAGCTTTCCATTGATGTATGGTTTGATAGGACAATATTTGGTCGAGATACAACTATTTGAAAATCTGAATCTGAGGGTGCAAAAAAATCAAAATACCGAGAAAATCGCCTTTAAATTTGTCCAAATGAAGTTCTTAGAAATGCATATTACTAATCAAAAATTAAGTTTTGATATATTTACGGTAGGAAATTTCCAAAATATCTTTAAGGAACATGAGCTTTACTTAATGTCCTAATGATTTTTGGCATAAAAGAAAAATTGATAATTTTGACCCATACAATGTATTTTTGGCTATTGCTACAAATATACCCCAGCGACTTAAGACTGGTTTTGTGGTCCAGGGTCACATATATCAAAATACAATTTTTACTATAAGTACAACTAAAAAACATTTAGTTTTGTGCCCTAAAAATCACATATCAAGTAAAATCACAGTAACTTTTGACTCTGGTTACCTCTGCAACAGTCAGAACACAGAATAGAGCTGGATGACAGGGGTCCAGTCCCTCTAACTTCATGCCAACTTTAAATCCATTCCTGCTTTGAGGAAACGACTGGTGCTGTATTGCAAACACACACAAACACACAATTATGGATTTTCATTCAAGTAACACTTTTCTAATGACAAAAGTGGACTGATATCAAACTAAGAATCCTAATCAGGATCCTAATTATTCCATGTTGATTATATGCTGTAACTGTGAACAGAAACACAAGCTATATATGCTGTGTGTCTCTCACCTCCTTAAAAAGTTTCAAGGGAGCGGCAATAGTTCTCTCCTCTTCCAGATAAGCTGACCAACTCCAGTTTTTCTTCTTAACCAGAGGTGCTATCACTATGGAAACAGCATCATAAAGCTGTAATTTATATGGCTCAGAAAAGTATCCAAATGATTATACATGAAAAAACAAACATTATAGTTCATAATACATGGGATAAAAGACAAGCTGAAACTGAGTGAAAATACACAAGACAAAATCGATCCATCTAAGTTGAGATGCAGAAATATAAAAATATAAATGTAATTGGCCAACACTGATAAGCCAATTATTATTTTCATATTATGGCTGATAAATGGCCAATGTTACACTTCTTTAATATTTTGTCTAAGTGAAATAAAAAGAGTAAAATCAGTTGTTTAAATGCTACAGCTGAATTAAGATAATATAACATTATAATGTACAGTACGGATCTTCATTTTGAGATTTCTAAAGATTACGTTTAACTGCGTTTTTAAAAAGTTAATGTTTTTAAAGATTAAATTGATAAATATCCAACATGTTTAAATAAATATAAAAAATCTAACCTCTTTATTCGGAATCCCTAATATTGGCTGATAACCATTTTGTGTGCGTACTTGTTTAACTATACTTGTGAGGGCCAAATGTCCTCATTTATATAGTGAAATAATATGACAACCCACTAGTGAGGACATTACTGGTCCACACTAGTTAAAAAGATTTGTAAATCGGACAGAACATGCTTTTATTTAAATCTAGTGTTCTGCACATGTTTCTGTGAGGGGTAAGTTTAGGGGTAGGGGCTGGGTTAGGCAATAGAAAATATCATTAAGCGTGCGTGTGTGTGTGTGTGTATGTGTGTGTGTGTGTGTGTGTGTCTGTGTGTGTGTGTGTGTGTGTGTAAAATAAAATAAAATTACCAACCTAGTCTAGCAACTTTAGCTGCTCGTCTCCCCTTTGAGGATTTAACCTTCTCCTGAAAAAAATAACAACATTGAGCTATCGACACATTCCACTTCAGTACACTTTAGTTAATATTGAATTGCTCTCTTTTGTGTGAGGTAGGTGTGTGTGTGTGTGCATTACCTCTTCCTCTTCTATGTTGTCCTCCTCCTCATCTCCAGATTCCATAAACATCTTCTTCTTCTTTCTCACACGTTTACCTAAACGTTCTCCTTCGACAGCCTCAGCTGGTGTTAACCTGCACATATACACACAAAGACTTAATACACCACAGACAGTGCAACTGGTCGAGCTCAGTGAATGTCAAAAACATGTACCTGCCACTGGTAGGCTGTACACAAGGAGCGCTGCAAAATTTGCCTTGTAGAAAGGATTCACGTGAACCAGAGTGACCACATGACCTGCAGTTTGCAGTCGCCTCAGTCATGGGAACAAATGCATTGGGCACTGTACTCACACTGGGGCTTTCCACAGCGCTGGGGCTCCTGGTGATATTGATCCCTGCCTGCCTGTGGGGGTCAGTTGAAACTGAAAAAAGCAAGAGAAATAGATTTCTCAAAAACAAATAAAGAGCAAATAATTTCTCTATTTGGTAGGAATATGTGCGAGTTACTGGTACTCACCCACAGTACTTGTCTGATGCTCTGTATTTGATTGGGGCTTTGCAGTCTGATTTGAAATTTTGTTCTGCTCAGGGGAATGACTGTTGTTGGTGCCTGTCGTTTGAGGCTGAGGGCCTGTAAGCTCCGCCTCTTTAACTTTGGGCTCCACCTCTGTGACAATCTCCAGGGTGCCAAATTCAGTCATCCGAAACTAAAAACAGACCAGATATTGGGATTTTTCATCAGTACATTCCGAATAAACAAATATGTCCTTCACATCACTCTTTATGCATCATATACACTAAATATTTGTACCCGAATGTCACTTCCTGGCAAGGTGGCTATGCCGTCCTTCCAATCAAGAGCGCTCATCATGTCAAAATCGGCTCCTGCGGCAGAACCATCAGTCGTAGATGTCTCTGCCATCTTTACTTATGAAATGGAGGTCAAAAGAGAAAAATATACTGTTACAACATGGACAGGTGACTGAAGTAAGCATCTTAAATTTGACCAAACTACGAATATGTTTTACTTGATATTTTAGAGCTTGGTATAACTACTAAAATGTATAACAACAATTATAAAAATGTCAAAGGCATTCATTTCAGTTTGTGACTGTGGGAATCATGGTTCTTCCAAAAAAAAAAAAAAACAGTTGTTGAGGAGGTGATTTAAAACATGAAATATCATAGAAATATGATTACATTTTTTTTTAGCTGTTTCAGTTTATTTTAATGCTTGTATTGTCTTGTTTTAAATTATTTTAAGTCGTGACGACTTTGTTGAAGCCCATCTGGTTGAGAACCACTGCTGTCATGAATACACGAAGTGCATATTGAGACCAAAAAATATACTGTGAGTGGCATAGAAAACTTCAGACGCAATATAATGTGAGACTAAGATACAAATGCTTAATCTCCATAGCTTTCTCATAAAAAAAAAAATGAAATAAAATAAAAATTCTTGAGCTGTTAAAATCTAATCACTGTACTTTGTCTGATGTCAGTGATCTTCATAGGCCTAATCATAATCACTTGCCTCTGGAAAGAGGGTAGGCAAAAAAATACGTTTTTAATTAGGCAGATCAGCACACGTTGTTTTAGTAAACAAAACAAAACTGACGTTTTCATTATTCAAATATGACGATTTCGCCTCGAAAACCGTGTTTTGACTGCGGTTGATACAACGCCCGCAACGCTGGTTTATGAAATAGCTGCGCGGCGCTTGCCGTTCCACCGAATCCCGCCAGAGGGCGATTGCTTCTCGCAGTAAGGATTGCACCACGCACTTAAACGAGGACCAAAATATGTATTTCTACACACTTATGATGCCCATTTTTATGGGCTAGCTATGTATACAGACTCTCACTGAGACACTTAAACAAAACTGACGTTTTCATTATTAAAATATGACGATTTCGCCTCGAAAACCGTGTTTTGACTGCGGTTGATACAACGCCCGCAACGCGGGTTTATGAAATAGCTGCGCGGCGCTTGCCGTTCCACCGAATCCCGCCAGAGGGCGATTGCTTCTCGCAGTAAGGATTGCACCACGCACTTAAACGAGGACCAAAATATGTATTTCTACACACTTATGATGCCCATTTTTATGGGCTAGCTATGTATACAGACTCTCACTGAGACACTTAAGCTACTTTGGTGGTTATTAATGGAGGAAAGCGATTAAGAGTAAAGTTAGACGAACAAGTTCAGCTTTTCCTTGTTTTAAAAGAATCTCGTGAAATCTTTGCTTTAAAGGCGCGCGGATACTTGCGGTGACAAGTTAAAGCGCAAATATCCACGATCAGTTTGTTTTCAAAGAATTAAATCTTTATTTAAGCACGTTGTCATCCGTATACAGCAGGCAATAGTGTAATAACGTTCTTGACCTGCCATTTATCATAAATCAAAATGTCATCAAAATCCAAGACTATACAGTAACGGCGCCCCGCAAACCACCTAAAAGCTCGTCTGGTTTACTAAAAAACGTTTGTTTTGATATTTCAAGTGATGACGGAATTTATTCTTAGCATAAATAAAGTGCAATGCGTGAGCGGCTGAGCGAGCGCCCATTATTAGCATTCGACTGACACACAAAATGGCGGAGCATAGCAAAGGGCGGCCGACACGTTTAAAGTATGTAAATTATAACAGTTCTCTGGTCTGGTTCACGTCGCTCGGACCTTCAACCAACACGGGAAGGCCAAGTGTGCAACTTGTTTTATTAAAACGCAATGTTTTCCCCTTCGTCAACAAACTCCTTACTTTCCCCTTGTCACGGAATGTCGTTAGCCCGGCTGATAGCCCCGGCTAGCTGTAACATTAGCAGGGCATCCTACAATAAACCAAACCAACGGTTTAACGTGCTTCTCCAAAAGAAAAGCATTCCCAGAGGCACTTTGAATGAGTTGCCATTCATCCGTCTATAAATAACAACTCGGGTGCACGCAGACCCGAGGAAATAACAAATTGCATGCTTTTAATTTCTTCTGCACAAACTTGTCACTTCTATTTATCTTTACGGTTTTTAAACCTCGTTGAAAATAGCCGCAATGGCTGAAAAGTGTTAAACAAGAAACGCACTCTGTGTTCGTATCGTTGTTTACTGCGTGGGTGACGACATTAACGTCATATTTACTGATAAACGTGCAACTCACCTCGTTTCTCTCTTAACTCTTATTTAGAGCTGGATGGTAGCATTATTGCGCATGCGCGGGTTAATATGTGTCTGTCCAACTTCTGCAGCCCAGATAAACTTCATCGCAACATATATGTGTGACAGATGCTCTTAATGTAACAAAGAACCAGAGGAACTTAGTCCTAGTGTGTCCTTACATGACCCTAGAAGTGACTTGTGCGCGATACTCGTTTTGTCGGTGCTTGTTGCTCTAAAACAATTAAAGGCCTTGATATTACAGATAAGGAAAATGGTTTTGATTCTCTTTACGTTTTCCACGCACTTCAAACAGAAGCAGAGAGCTCTGTGGTGCTCGAACGGGGCCAGCCAGTGGTTCAGTTTTAATGCAGTCTTTAAAGTCCGTGCACACTGAAACGTGCCGTTTTCAGACTAGGATTTTAATATCTTTTCAGTTTACAGTCATTGTAGTGGTGATCTTCTCTGATTTGATTTCCTGTAACAATCACGTGTTCAGATTTTCTCCGCAAATCTCTTTTGAAGGGCATACTTTCGTCATATGCAATAAATAGAGAAGGGCAGAGCTTACTAATAAAATAACACCGCGTCAAGCTTTAAACTGAAGTTCATGTTTAAATACAATGTTTTGACAGCCGCATTGTGGCAAGTGTTTAAAAGGTTGACAGCGAAGACACCACAAGGTGGCGCTGTGAGCTTAAAAAGTGGCTGTTTCTTTTTAGTTGTTAGTACGTTGTCTGCAAAGTAGGTTTGAGCCAAATTCAGGCAGCGTGGCATTATAAAACATGATAAAAACGGCATTAAAACACCGCGAAGCAGTCGCAGGTGATAAACTTCAATGTCTGTGGATGACAACTGTGTGCTACTTTGTGATTCAGGTCTATATTTGCAGTACAGCGCTTGTACACAACATTTTTTTGATAATTGGATTAAAACATGTTAACCAAGACATGGACCTTGCATAATAAAACATACTCCACGATTTGCTTAAAATAATTTAATTGTTTCCACTCAGAAAATTGGACATTATTTTACTGATCAAACAATTTAATCAAAAACACGTTTTATACACACAATTGTAATTACATTGAGATTTAATATTCATTCCATCTCACAACTTTTACAATCAAACATCTGATGCAACCTGTAGTCTCACTTCATGTCGTCTCAGTTATTGTCAGAATACCACTAATCATTGTATTTCAGTACAAATATTTTTTTGATCAAATAGGGCTAAAAAAGGAATTAAATAACATGAATGTTAGGAAAACAGTCACATTTGATAGAAAATTTGTAGTCATGTGCAAAAGCATTGGTCCGGCTAACATAAAAATGAACTGTGCTTCAGTGTTTGCTTAAGTTAAACATCCTTAAAACATGTTCAGACAAAATGTCTATTGGTCTGACAGAATTCTGTCTTAATGTCCACGAGTCAGTGAGAGAATGTTTTCATTGATGTAGGTGAAGCCTGGAAAGGTTGCTCCGTACTCCTCACATGCTCCTAGCGACTGCGGAACAGGAAGTTCTGTAAACCGAGGGTCAATGTTTGTGAGGTCACCAGGGCCAGACTGAAATACAGACATGTAAACAAATAGAAATTATATACGTTATCTATATGAAATTATCTCCTGTGTAAGCACATCATTTACTCAACCTCGTGTCGTTCCAAATCTGTATGCATTTGTTTCTTATATGTGACCCTGGACCACAAAACCAATCATAATGGTCAATTTGCTGAATAAATAAGCTTTCCGTTGATGTATGGTTTGTTAGGATAGGACAATATTTGGTCGAGATACAACTATTTGAAAATCTGGAATCTGAGGGTGCAAAAAAATCTAAATACTGAGAAAATCCCCTTTAAATTTGTCCAAATTAAGTTCTTAGAAATGCATATTACTAATCAAAAATTAAGTTTTGATATATTTACAGTAGGAAATTTACAAAATATCTTCATGGAACATTTTTGGCATAAAGAAAAATCAATAATTTTGACCCATACAATGTTTTTTTGGCTTTTGCTATAAATATACCCCAGCGACTTAAGACTGGTTTTGTGCTCCAGGGTCACACATGGAACACAAAAGAAGATATTTTGAATAATGTCTTTGTCCATGCAGTGAAAATCAACAATTTGGACACCATTGACTTATATCGAATGGACAAAAACCTGAGACATTTTTCAAAATATCTTCTTTTGTGTTTCACAGAAGAAAAAGTCATACTGGTTTGAGTAAAAATGTTCAATGTTAGGTGAACAATCCCTTTAACAACAATAAAAAAACTCACCAATAAGGGAACGTAAGGAGGAGTAATTTTCTTTGCAACAAGTTCATCCCAATGAATAGACAAGAAGAAAGGATGAGACTGCAGCTCGGTCTAAAAGCCTAAAAAGGGCAAATGACATTTAGCCACTCACAAGACAAATGATTTTCAGATTGTTCGTGAATGTTTGTGTGTGTGTGTGTGTGCTTGTTGGGTTACCAGGTCATGTTTTGCTCCTAGTCTCTTGGCCCTGTCCCTGTTTAGCAGTCTCTTCAGCAGATCAGCTGAGCACCCCGCTTACCGAGACTGTGGCTACTCTGGTTGTGGATTACTGTAAACCTGGGAGAGAGATCAGGGAGAGGGAGAGCCAGTCAGCAGCTTATTCCAGTGACATATGAAACCACAGCACAGTTCACTTCACTTCACTTTTATTGTTGTGGATTAATGCAGTTTTTAATTTTTTAATGTATTTATTTTTTACTTGGACCCCAGGAAGAATAGCCACTAATGGGGATCCAAATAAATAAATGAACTTCCTGTTACATCTATAGATTACTGCAGGTCAACCAGTACAGCAACTCAAATCAGCGCAGCTGACTTGGCCTTATGTTTCTGAAAGGACTGGAGACCTTTATTAGACCCAGAACACACAAGTGAACTTGTAAAAGCTCACTTACAGCTGCTGCTCCATCATCTTCAGAAAGACTACCCTCAGGTCGCAAGAAATCCATCCTGAAATGAGAGAAACCATATCAGAGAAACTATTTTCACCTAAAACTGCCTCAAACTCATCCAACACCTATGTAACAGCACTTGGCTACTGGTTTCACTTTGGAATGTTACTATAAGTAGGTCATGGTCATAAAAGTACACTGGTGGTCAATCTGTAATGACATCGCAGTGCAAAGGACTTAAGTCATTCCTGATTTTTCAGCTGATCTTTGCAGAAATAATGAAATAATGAGTCAATCTTCTGAACTCTGCACTGGAATACATACAGAGCCATGTGCTGCTTCACTTTTAGCTCACGCAATGGAAAATGATGACTAGGATGAAACTCACTGTCGATAGATAGGGTGGCTGCCGGATCGAAGCTTCTTGTCCTTAATTAAAGCTGAGAAAATAAAATATAAAATCATTTATGATTAGTGAAATATCTGCATATAGTGGACACAGAACAACCTTTATAAGAGTGTTCAAATACACATATTTAATCTTACTTTTACATCTTTACATTTAAAAAAAATAATAAAATTTCCAAATATTATCTATCTATCTATCTATATATATATTACAGATTTAATATATATATTACAGATTTTACATAGAAACTTGGTTAAACGTTGTTAAAGTATATATTCAAATATATATATATTTTTTTTTTAGGCAAATACGTTCTGTGGTAGGCTATATCTGACCCAGAATATCAAGATGGCTATACTTAAAGTTTGAATAATAGCCTAAGTAGTTGAGCTTACCTGTAAAATATGAAACTATTCCCTTCATTTTTGCGTAAGTGACGGGACTTTTAGCCTTTTTCACCATGTTTTCGACGAGAAGGACAGCCCCGGTTGACAGCTGTGACTTGTGAGTCCGTCGATAGTCTGCTATCTTACCGGTCAGTTCTGGTTGAGCGAGCGCTGCCTCATGAGGGAAACCGTGACCGGCTATTTTTTTGCAGAACACGTGGTTCCTCCCAAAAGCTGTGACGCCACTACGCCCGTTATTCGACAGATAAGACTCTCGCTTGATTGGACAGCGCTTCGGCGATTCCTCTCTCTCTCTCTCTCTTTAACATACTGGGCCTGATCCCATAAATTCCATAAAGTTTAAACACAAATGAAATATAAAACGTTGTAAACGTTTTAGTTGGCAGTCTTGCCACAAAAGTTACAAGGTTGTTAGAGCGCTAAATAGACACTGACAGTCGCGTTCGAACGAGATCTTTTAATTATCGGCTTCTCACTGAAAACTATGACAGGATATAGGCTACACTCCTTTTTAAAAGTCTTCCAAATTCTTCTGAAAGTCATTGTACAACACGCACTCTACTATCAGGTTCATATGTGAACATTTAATAGAGGATGTCATAATGTGGTTGACCTGTGGTTAGAGGGTTTCATAACTGTTCTTGGATAGTTAACTATATATCCTACTTTTTGATACTTAAGGGGGAACCCTCATAAACCTGTCTAGGCTTTCCATAAATTAAAAGTTCTCTTATTGCCATGTTGGCATGTTAACTCTCTCAATCAGCCAACGTTACAGGTTACATAACAGAGATGCCTGCTTGTCACCACAGCCAAATGCACATACTGTATGTAAACACACAGAAACATTAATGCTCATGCGTTTGACATTAATGCTGGAAATGTAGCATTCTGAACAAGTATAGTGTCTCTTAACAGTCTCAGTGCAAGGACAACAACAAGATAAACAAGCACAGATTGTTACACTTGCATACAGAGGTATAACACTAAAGAATGGTTTATATGCTGTAATATGAATCATGAAACACAAGATTAAGTGATAGATTACTAGATTATATTAGATTAACGCTAGACTACATTACACAACGAAAGATCAAAGGGAGAGGGATGTGAAAATCAGAGAAGAGATGCGTGAGAGATGTGTGAAGACTGTCAAGACAGTTTTGTCATACTGTTTATGATATGCAGTTAGGGTTAGGGTTCATGTCAGTGTCAGTTTAAAATAACTTTTGACCTTTGACATGGGGAACTTCTGCTGTCTCTCATTCTTGAAAGGAAACAGCGCAGTCTAATTATTGATTCTGATTTTTCAGTTGCTGCATTCAGCAGGCAAATATATTTTGCAACGCTGTATGACTGACCATTCTGAAAACCAGTCCCCCCAGTGAAAGCAAGAAGAGAAATTAAGAGTACTTAAAATAAACGAAGACATTGCATTGCATTAATAATATTAAAAATATTTAATATTAAATTTAGTACTGCTGCAGTGTTTTTTCCTGTTGATAAACCAGTTGTTTTCTATCGTCTATTCGTTTATTAAATATTCTTTTTAACTTTATATACTTTTTATATAATAAACAGATACTATTTATTATTATTATATTTAATATTCATATTTTGTGTGTACCACCCCAATGTCTAAAGGTACCAACCTTTTTATCTGAGAGTGTGTGATCCACAATATAAGAGACATACCTGTCTATAATCACAGTGCATGCCTAAAACCCAACCAAATATTTCAAATGTTTTTCTTTAATAATCCATTGGGATTTTAATACGTGTGACACTATTTAATTTTCTTGTACTCGCTTTGAAATATCACAGAGGTGGGCAACACCGGATGATTTATTAAGGCTATATACCTTTCAAGAAATCCACTGATCTCTCTGATGTCACAGAGGGGTGGGGGTATAGAGAAATATTTGGCAATCAGAAGGTTAAGTCAGCCCTCATTAGTTTCTGCACACCCGCCCACCCCTCATGTATCTTTGTCAAATTACCTAATGGTTTCTCATTGGGAGACACACTTAACAATCTAGAAACAAACTGTGACTGATATGGTGGCCTCCCACACACATTTGTCAGAACTAGTAAGATTTCACACTGTAGCTGTGACACATCCCAAATCAACTTAATGCCTGATCTCAGCCACATGAGGTGCCTCATTTAAGTGGTTTTAAACACGTTGTCAAATTGAGTTACACTAATACATTTGAATAAAACCCTCGATAACGTCATTGTAGATTTTTAAAATCTAAACTGCTTGTCTTGTTGCAAGACCAGAAATTGTTGCTAAATGTTTATCTTTAATTTCTTAAAATCTCTAGGGTACAAAAGAAATCCAAAAAAAAAACATGCCGTGAATAGTGCAAACAAAGCAGCTCAACTTCCTTAAAATTTTGTTTCATGAGTTCGCCTGCCTATCCAGTCCTGATGGTTAATGGTAAACAAACTTTGCTTGCTGTCGTTGAGTCTCTAGTCGAACCTGAGGCTCAGCTTGAGCTCCAAGTTCAACCCCCATTGCGATACTACATAGAAGGAGATTAACAGAAATAGAGGAGGAGATGGGGAGGTGGAGGGATGCCGGAAGAATTGTTGCTGGGACAGCGCAATGTCTGCTGCTTATATAGGCTCGTAATGATGATTGACAGGACTGAATGATTAGGCTCCTCCCAAACCTACGTTTGGAACTTCATTTCAGTTGTCCAACTTGTAAATAACTCCCCCTCATCATGAGCAAAAGCTCCATGAATTCCCATTTGGAGTCATTTGGCTATACCACTATGATAACTCTGAGGTTCATCTGCCTGTTTTCTGAACGTAGTAGGTTTAAACTGGTCGAGCTGGTATCCCAGCCTGGCCAAACTTAGCTGATGTTTAGCCGGGCGGCCAGCTGGTCTCTCAGCCTGACTAGCTGAAAGGTGCCCAAAAACCATTTAAAACCAGCCTGCGAGACCAGTTTGTATGCAGTTTTTCTGGACTCGGGTGTGCTTCTTGAATCAGGGGAGGCAGCGCCCTAAACCGGCGGGCACATGCACCTGAGATTGCGCGCACAACACGAATCACGCCTAGAAATCAAGGCTCGTGTAAACTCGGAAGTGTCCATATGTGGGCTGACAATCACATGCACATTCTGAAATTTGTAAAACGTGTGTTGTAATCACACGATCAATAAGAAGTGAAACATAATAACATTTGCTACGTTCGCGTCTATGTTCACATTAGATCTTGAACTTGTGGTCAGCGCAGTGACGCAGCGGTTGCCCTCCCGAAGGGACCCGGAGGAAAAAAAAAAAACATAATCCGGAAGTTTACCGACACCTGCAACCATGATCGCCTTAACATGGAAAGTTTTCTCTCGTCACGGGAACTTTAAGCACCTCTAGCATCGCAGAGACATTGAGAGCACCTCAAGCAGGTAACTTTCTGACGCTTCTCTGTGCTGTAGAAATGTCCCGTTTGGACTCCAGATTTGTGGGCTGAAGAAGGAAATTGCCAAATGACGTATTTTGGCTTTAAAAACAACAAATATGTCCACTCTTGGATTGTTCTTGTAAGATATCGCGATAAAGCTCTGAAACGTGTTTCGTTTAATCCGAAATATTTATTCGAGACAACATGTTGGTGCAGGACTGTCCGCTCGTTCAGTTCAGCTGGTTCGGTTCGGTTCGGTTCTGATTTCTGACAGAGCCCAAGCCCGAGCAGATCAGCGTGGACTTGAGTCAGAAATGTAAGACGTCACACCCAGAAAAGCCTGTGTATCATACAGAAACTTTGAGCGGTTTCTCGTGTTTAAATGTCCAGTCTTGCTATAGTTTTTCAAATACTTTACATGGCCGTATTTAGAGTCAGAAAGGCTTTTGTTTTATTAAGTATGTCTAAAGTAATCACACTTCCTACCTCGTAAATATCGCGTCTCTCAAAGGTGAGCTCGAGCGTGTAGCGCTTTCTAACAGCTACTGGTAAACATGAACCTTTAATGCTCGCCAAACCGTTTCCAAACGTGTGAGTCAAAGTAAAAATATATACCTTACACCTCTGAGGTGTGTTTTATTTTGTCAGAAAGCGAGACAAACGTCTAAGTCTGTGTTAAGTCTATAATTTCCCTAGTCTCAGAGATAAAACTTCTGAAACTGCAGAAGAGTCCCAGAGAGCGATCAGGATCTATAATAGGGCTGCACAATAAATCGCATGCGATATTTAACGCGCATCTTATCAGTAAAGCCGGTTCTGTAATCAGCTGATTACAGAACCGGCTTTCTGACAAGATGCGCGTTAAATATCGCATGCGATTAATCGTGCAGCCCTAATCTATAAGGTAAGGTCTGAAAATAAAAGAGTGATTTAATGTTGCTTAGGCTAATTTGAAATAACTGCATGCTCAAATAACTGCAATTGTCATAATGTTAGTATCCATAGGACAACAGTTTTAAGTCTGTATCAAATTCACTAGTAGCTTCTCTCTCACCCTTTCACTCTCTCAAATTACAAAGTACTTTATTGACATTAATGTTTTGCAAACAATACTGCCAAAGCATCAACATACTGTATAGTATATATACTCATGTTTATTTCTCTAATGCCAAATTTACACTTTGAAGGTGGCTCAGAAGCGCTTCTAAAGTGACAAGTGTTTTTACACAAACTGTTTAATTCTGATCAGAGGTGGCATGAATGCGTTTACACAGCAATTACAACTGTATACTTCGATACTAAGGCTGAAGTGGGTTAGAGCAGGCATAATTTTGTCTGGCTCTTGTGCAGCATCAGGTCTTGAATTTTGAGCAGGAACAGAGCAGCCCTAACTTGGCGATGTCAAGATGCCTTAAATGGGGGACATGCGCTAGTCTTATGCCAAATTTACATTGCAAAGGTGGCATTGAAGTGCTTCTGAAGTGGCATTTAAGTGTTTGATCAGCGGTGGCATGAATGCATTTACACAGCAATTACAATTGTATACTGTGATACTAGGGGCGAAGGTGGGTCAGAGCAGGCAAAATTTAGCCTTTTATGCTGCATCATATCTTTACACTGAATTTTAAACAGGCACAGAGCAGTCTTAACCTGGCTGTGTAAAGACACCTTATTTTGCTTTTACATACAGCTAATTATTAAGACTGTCGGCTAACCCAAACAGAAAACTTTTTATGCATTTTTAAGAATAGTAAAAACATTATTTACTTCATGTATTTTTATTTTTTTTTACAAATGAGAACACAGATTTTTTCTCCAAAGTAGTATGTATGCGTACAAAACAGTGACAGGACAGAATAACATAAAAATAGTTGCAATATACAAAATAAAATACACTTTCCACAAGACATTAATGAACATTAAGTCACTGTTGTACCGATAATGAAAAAAGTAGTGTGTTTGAAGATCAAAGCTGCTTTCTGCTTTCAATAAAAATTTGGCAGTGACAGTTGCATGAATGTACTCCCTCTCCTCGCTCTTTCTTGACTCTTTGGGTAGTAAAATAGTCCACATTCCTGGACTGTGCTGGGAGGAGAAAAGAAGAGTGTGAAAAACAATGCAAGAACATGTTTAGACCTAGGGAGTGTGACTGAGTGTGTAAGTGTGTGTATGAGATAGAGGTAAATGAGTAAGAGAGAGTTAATGAAACCCAAATGCTTATAAACTGACGGTTTTGATTCTGAATGTTGATAACATCGTACAGGGATGCAAACTCATAATGGGTGACAGACGTGTGCCCCCACACTTAAACACATTTTTTAAACCCATATTATTTTAAACCCTTTATTATTATTTTTAAACTCTACAGTTGGGCAGTAATAGTCACTTTAAATATTCACATTTCATTCATGAAGATGACAAAAAAAATTGTCTCCTGGTGGAAAACAAAGAATTGTAAGTGAAAATAACATGAAATTACCTTTATAACCAGTAAATGGCAGCAGAGTATGGCTCATTAGCTCAGTTGCCATTTCCACTCAGTTTTTTCACTCTTGCTTTTGGATTTATTACGAAATGACTGACTTATAGCAAGATCAGGAAGTCACAAATTCCAAAGGCTCATTTCAGTAAAAAAAATAAAATAAATAAACAAATAAGCCCAGACACCAATAGCCTAGAAGGGTTAATTATTTAAATAGCCTACTTAACTTGTTAACTACAAATTAAGTTAACTTTTAATGGTATAATAATTAACTAATAATGCATTAAATATTTTGACTTTAGATTTCATTTAAAAACTACATTTTTCAAACATTGCCTTAAAAAAGGACTCATCAAAAAAGTGCTTTAAAGGGGTCATATGATGCGATTTCACTGTTCAAATGCGGAGTTTTGCGCATCGTGTGTGTGTGTGTGTGTGTGTGTGTGTGCGCGGGCGCGCGCGCGCGCGCGTGTGTGTGTGTGAGAGAAAGAGAGACAGCGTCACATCACAGTAGAATCAGCTGTCTTAACCACGGCTTGTGTACTGCATCATTACTGTGTCTGTTCCACTTTCGGGCTTGAACTGATGGTAAAACTAATGACATTATTTACTGTCTTTACATTTATTTTGAAAGATGAAGCTCGCGATTATGGTAAGGGGCGTTACATTTCCGACGAGTGCTTGCGGTGTTCGGCCAATCACAATGCACTGGGTCAGCTGGCCAATCAGAGCAGACTGCGCTTGTCGGAAGGAGGGACTTTGTAGAAAACGAAGCGTTTGAGAGAGGCGGGGCATAGAGGACCTACAATAATGTACAGTATTTGAAAAATAATGTGTTTTTTGAACATTAAAGCATGTCAACATATTCTGTTACACCAAATACACAAAATAATGATCTTTAAAAAAGCATAATATGACCCCTTTAAGTTTTATCTTTAACTGTAGAAGCTGCTAAATATATTCAGCCAACACAGACTTGTTGTGTCTGTAGTTTTATTACTCTGAATTTACTCTGCATTAAAACACAGCTCTGTCATCGGCTTGTCAGAAGAATAGTTAATTCCGTCCATTGCTACTATCACCGTCAATCGCGGAACAATTTAGCGGATTCACTCGCGTAATTTTTTACACTCGGGTTTGTCATTCCTGAAACGCTATACGTGGACGGTTGGTCCTCTAGAGTCTAGACAAACGAAACTTTTCTTCAAATTGTGAACGGATTATGTAGAAAAACCGAGCAAATGGCATTTTCCTTACAGCACAACTGACCGAGTTTACTCACGCAAAAACTCCTGATATAATCAATAACTAACTACACAATGAATCTCTTATTTACATCGTGTATGCTTTCTTTATCTTTTGTTATAATGGGAAGATCTGCGAGCGTGTAGAACTACGTAAACTTGCGAAAACAAAAATTAGTTCAAAGCGGATTCGGACTAATCTACTGTACAGTAAACACCTCTCATTGGTCACTGCTTTCAACAGAGATGCCTGTGATTGGCTGCAAAAACACGTTATAAATAGAAACTTTTGGCACACAAAAACACACAGGTGCGTTTGAAAGCAGGTGACTTCGAGCGGATACAGAATTGAGTTGGTACTAATTGTACCGTAAAAAGACCCCCCCCCCAATTTTGACGAGCGTGTCATAGGCACAGTATCTGTGCTGACCAGTCCATCCATTATTTGGGATGGAACGTTCTCTGCACAGGAAGTATAATTACAGTTATAAGGGATTTGCTAAGGTCTTGTCATTGCATGCAATTCACAACATGTTTTTAAAATGTCTGTTGCACACAGTAAGAGAATGTACTGTATAAATTTGTTTCATAAGATTGGAACGGCATGTACAGAAGTTCTGCACGTGTCACGTTATTTGATTACAGGTAGTCATCATCTTCGCCACCTTCACGTTTGGAATGAGTGCTTACGTTTAACCTGTCTGACTCCTTGTTTTGGCAGGTGTGCATATGTGACAGGGTTCAGAGATGACATCCCCATGGAGCGTGCTTGGAAACAAGATCACTGCTCTTGGACGCGCTGATCTGTCCAAACATACTCACATGCCACGCTGCGGCCTACTCTGTGTTGTGCTCTTCCCTGATGGCACAACCCAAAATTTTACTGTCAGTGTGAGTATAAGAGTGTGTGCAGATGTGTTTGGATCGTAGGATGAGTGAATATGACTGTTAAAGCCCTAGAGAGAGAGAGAAGTAATGTGCATTAGCTTGCCTTTATTGGCAGTTTGAGGGTGGAGATGGATATTACACTGGTGCTTCTCTTCTCATGTTCCATATTGCACTGCTGCAACCTTGGCTTCATATTCTGAAGGATACCCGCCCACCCTCACGAGCACACGGGCATGTTTGTCAGGGAAAAACAGTCATGAAGTCAACAGAAAATAAGGTCTTAGGGCTGTGTATCGGCAATAATCTGGCGATACGATACATATCATGATACAGAGGTTGCGATACGATATGTTGCGATACATTGCGATACTGTAAGCAAGGCGATATATTGGGATATTTCTTATATTAGGAATAGGATAATTTTAGGAAAGCTGTCATTAAGAACACTTCAACATATGCAAACCTTTAAAAAAAGTTATTTAACCAGAACACAGTGTGATCTGCATTTGCATTAATTAGTCCCTGTAACATTCAACCTCATCGAACCACTTTTTGTGCAGTACGAGTAAAGGGGGAAAAGTAAAGTGCTTGCAGGATTCTTTGGTTAAATTAAATACAATACATACAATGTCATAACATTTTAATCTGAACAAAATAATTACATCTGTTCAGTATCAAAGAAAAATAAAGTGCTTGCAGGAAGAACATGAAGAACTGTGTGAAGAACATGAGCACACGTGAACACACATACACGCACACACACACACACACACGTGCGTGTAGAGTGTCAGTGTGTGAATGCGGTGGAGAAAATAAAATGCAAATTCACTCCAAAAGTAAAAGTGCGCTTCATGACTTACATCATATCAAAGTCTAGTTATGAACGTCAAGGATAAAAGATTTATAGCTGTTTTAGTCGTTTAAAACACAACCTCAATTATCTAATTATGTGAGGCTTCGACGCGGTATCCGTCAAAAATAGACTAGTGGCCTATCTTTAGCTAGGGTGACCATATTTTAGTTTTCCAAAAAGAGGACAGTGGGTGCAGGTGGGGTGGGGGACTGGATTGTGGTTGGTTGGTGGTTAAAGTAATGCTGAAAGTGCCCAAAGTAGCGCAATCTCTAATATCAAAACTCAAAATATGTCATTTCCAAACCTAATATACATATTTTACAGTCACTGTTATGCATATTTATCATAAACGCAGCTAAAAAAGCTTCCTACCAGCAGTGGCTGCTCGTCAGGGGAGGCACAGCTTCTCCAAAATTTTGAGGTGAAAATGGGAGGGGAGGGGGAGGCCGGGGGAGAGCTGAGCTCTCATGCCTCCTTTGGTAAAAAAAAATAAATAAAATTTAGCCAATCAGCATCGTGTTCACTTTCAGCGCTGAGGAGTGTTGAGAAAGGAAACCTCGCAGGGGAGGCTAGCCTCTCTTCTGGAATATCAACCAATCATCATAGAGACGTATATTATGTGATATTAGTTTGAACGTCTCCCGCTGCGCTGATAATGTACCAAGTGCTTATGATGAGTAGCGATATTGAATATTTGATCGCCCACAGATTTACCAAGCTGTCATTCAGACAGTATATATACAAATTAAAAATAAAGGGAGAACACGCCTAAGCTGGATATAGGCTACAGCAGTCGACTTAATTAAATGGCACAACAGGCAGCTCTCTTTTAACAGATTTTTAAAAAGTGATGGATTTTTGCTTCAAGTGATATAGGCCAGGTAAGTGAAATTATGTTATCTTGCTGTATGCGTGTCGTTTTCTTTAAGTTTTCTGACTAAAAGCAACCAAAAAGCCATTTTAAAGTGGTTAAAAAAATAATAATGATAATAATAATCGGCAGGGATCCCCAGACCAATACAATTAGTGTGCCTCCTCTATTTTAAAACCCACGAGCCGCCACTGCCTACCAGTGGCCGTCCTTCACAAAACTTAACATCTAGCACAGTTTTATCATAGGTAGTAGAATGCAAAATGTTTCAATACAAGCTTTTCAGTCAAATGTAATTTATGCAACATTTCAAGCCTTTAACCCACGGGCGGAAATCAAGCCATGGGAACAGTTTAAAAGTAGCCCAATTCCATCGAGAGAGAAAAATAAAAACGCTGACTTGACAACCCTGCATCCAACACCATCTGCAGGAGTCAGATTTGACTGATCACGGGTTGAGAGGAGAGATGGCTGACAGACCATGCTGGAGGATTTGCTGCTCAACAGATCCTGAGCTCATTGACAAATATCTGATCTTCCTTTACACAGAGCGCACGTGATGGCGAAATCAGAAAGTGAACAGCGAGCGCTCATTCAAAAGAGATTATATTCTCCGCATATTGATAGCAGCCCCCTGATGCGCGACAATTATATGCAATATTAGAATGTTTGTGGGAGTGGGTGGGACACAGTCCTCGCAGGACATTTTGGGCGATTTAGAAATCACGGCCGGACGCAAGGTCCAAAAAGAGGACATGTCCGGGAAAAAGAGGACGTATGGTCACCCTACTTTAGCGAAGCAGCGCAGAGAGATGCTTCTGGTGTGCCATGCGCGGTGCGGCTGCTATAAACACAAGCATTGACTAGAGTGGCCACGATCCGCTCCGGTGGCCGTGGATCCGTAATGTGCCGCAGACGTGTGTGTTCTTCGAATATTTTATGCTGGCATTGCACAATTTACACACCGCATGACTTTTGTCGGGATATAAACTCAAAACGAAACAACTGCCATGAATCTTGTATGATTTTGTTTTATATATAAATATCGATATTGCGTTTTTGAGAATCGATACAGTATCGCCAAATAAAATATTGCGATATTCAAGTGTATCAATATTTTCTTACACCCTTAAAGGGTTAGTTCACCCAAAAATGAAAATTCTGTCATTAATTACTCACCCACATGTCATTTCAAATCCGTAAGACCTTCGTTCATCTTCGGAACACAAATTAAGATATTTTTGATGGAATCTGAGAGCAGTCTGACCCTGCATAGACAGCAACGCAACTGAAATGTTCCCAAGTCCAGAAACGTAGCAAGGAGATCGGTAAAATAATCCATGTGACATCAGGGGTTTAAGCGTAATTTTACGAAGCTACGAGAATACTTTTTGTGCGCAAAAGAAAAAAAAACTACTTTATTCAACAATTAGTCTCCTCCGCACCCCATAGCGCACCCCGTAGCGCCATTTTGGAGAATATCCGCTGGACGTAAACAGCATATGCTGTTCTGTGTCAGCTGCGTCACACGGATACGCTGTTTTCGTTCAGATCAAATCACAACAACGTAGGAAACAGATCTGGTGTGACGCATCTGACACAGAATAGCATACGCTGTTTACGTCCAGCTGATATTCTCCGAAATGGCATTACAGGGTGATGTGGAGGAGATGAATTGTTGAATAAAGTCTTTTTTTTTTTTCTTTTGCGCACAAAAAGTATTCTCGTAGCTTCGTAAAATTACGGTTGAACCCCTGATGTCACATGGATTATTTTACCGATCGCCTTGCTACGTTTCTGGAATTCGGAACATTTCAGTTGCATTCCGAAGATGGACGAAGGTATTACGGGTTTGAAACGACATGAGGGTGAGTAATTAATGACAGAATTTTTCTACTATCCCTTTAATGCTAGATGATAGAAATTAGGCCAGTGGGCCTGAGGGCTCTGCTTGACAAAGGTATAGGGAGTTAAAATTAAATATAAAATAAAAAATGGGTATTAAAATGTTGATTCATGTTAATTGGCTTGTGATTAAGAGAGAGGTTAACTCTGCTAATTTAATTTAATTTAATTTAAAATGATTATTAAAAGCCTGATTTAATTTAATTATTTAAAATTAATTATTAATAGTTAAATAAATAAAATGTTCTAGTCCTTTCAGCAAATTTGAGTACATCTCATTTTCTATCAGTGAATTATATTTTGAATGATTTTTTAAAAGAAATGAATACTTTTATTCAACAAAGAAGGCATTAAATTGACCAAAAGTGACCTTCACAATTTTCACAAAAATATTAAGCAGCACAACTATTTTCAACATGGATAATAAGAAATATTTCTTGATCAAATAAGCATACTAGAATGATTTCTGAAGAATAATTTTAAAATATATAAAAATAGAACACAGTTATAATAATATTTTACAACTGATATGTTTTTTGTTATGTTATTGTATGCTAAACCCTGTAGAATATGGTCACTTTATAAATATAGGTTTTGTAAACTGGTACATTTCCTAAAGGGACAGCATGTGTTACTGCTTTGCAGAAACACGATGCTGGTCATCTGCTGTTCGACTTGGCTTGCGAACACCTCAACATAGTGGAGAAACAGTACTTCAGCCTACAGATCAGTGAGGACACATCCAGCTCTCCGGTAAATGAATGTGTGGTTGTTTGCAAAAAGCAACTGTTTATTGCTATGACCCAGAAATAGAGAAATGTAATGCCCTCTCTTAAGAAACACGATATCAGTGTTATAACTGATCTGTCATTTCAGAAGTGGCTGGACCCCAACAAGCCCTTTAAGAAACAGCTGAAGGGTGAGTGAGAAACTACACACACACACACACACACACAGAGGCCCACCTGGAGTCAATATATTTGTTTTACATTTGTGGAAAATTAGACTGACTATTTAATTTTGCATGCACTTTTCCCTTATTTTTACATTTCAATTCCCTTTGCCATCATTTAATGTTCACTTAAATTAAAAACAATAATTTAATAACACTGCTAAATGTAATAGATTAAAATATTAGTCTTATTCTTCTATGAAGAAGTTAAAATATTAGTCTTATTGCTCTATTAAGAGATTAAAATATTAGTCGCTATTGTTAAAATATTAGTTACTATTATTCTATTAAGAACCCGAAATGATTGCACTGTATTTTATGTATAATCATTTTCTATTTTTAACTGTCTTAAATTAATTTTAAATCAATTTTTAAATCATTCTCAATTTAAATTCCTTGTTTTATTTTTGTGATTATTTTTTTTATGATTATTTTACTTTCTTTTATGTAAAGCACTTTGAATTACCATTGTGTACGAAATGTGCTATATAAATAAACTTGCCTTGCCTAAGAGATAAAAAAATTAGTCGCTATTGTTAAGGGATAAAAATATTAGTTGTATTGTTCTATTAAGAGATTAAAATATTAGTCCTATTGTTTTATTAAGAGATTAAAATATTAGTCCTATTGTTTTAAGAGATTAAAATATTAGTCGTATTGTTCTATTAAGAGATTAAAATATTAGTCCTATTGTTCTATTAAGAGATTAAAATATTAGTCCTATTGTTTTAAGAGATTAAAATATTAGTCCTATTGTTTTAAGAAGAGATTAAAATATTAGTCCTATTGTTTTAAGAGATTAAAATATTAGTCTATTTGTTCTATTAAGAGATTAAAATATAAATCCTATTGTTTTAAGAGATTAAAATATTAGTCCTATTGCTTTATTAAGAGATTAAAATATTAGTTGTATTGTTCTATTAAGAGATTAAAAATTAGTCGCTATTGTTATTAAGGGATTCAAATATTAGTTGTATTGTTCTATTAAGAGATTCAAATATTAGTCGCTATTGTTAAGAGATTAAAATATTAGTCGCTGTTGTTAAAATATTAGTCGCTATTGTTAAGAGATTAAAATATTAGTCGCTATTATTCTATTAAGAGATTTAAAAAATTAGTCACTGTTGTTATTAAGGGATTAAAATATTAGTTGTATTGTTCTATTAAGAGATTAAAATATTAGTCGCTATTGTTAAAATAATGCTGCTGTCAATATAAAGGATTTCCTGGAAAGTGATTTGTTTTATTACTCCTATGAGTCTCTGCTGTGGACTTTCTGTGCGAGGGCGAATAAAACATAAAACACGTGAGAGTTTAGCGCTGTGTGCTTTTCATCTTGGAATATCATGGTTATCACCCAAACCGGTATATAACGACACCCCTATTTAAATTGATAGCGATATTTCATTTTTAAAATATCATGATTATCGTCAATACCAGTATTACACGACACCCCCTAGTAACAAGATAACGATATTTTGTTTTTTAAATAACACAAATATCGTCAAAACCGGTATATTGCGACACCCCTAAATGTATTTTTTTTCCTCCATTCCTGCAGTGTCTATCCATTTTTCATACTTTACATTATAATGTTGGGATAAATGAACTTGTAGCATTTAAGATTATACATTTTTTAATTGATAATTTTTATTCATTTATTTTCATAAAGTAATATAGCATTTTATTACTTTTTTCTTTTAAATTTCTTTAAAACTCTTATCACAGAAATGCGGTTATGATAAACACAAAGGATGGATAAACAGAATGCTGCTAAAATTCTTTGGAAATCTGTAGGGCTTTCTGCAGAAGTTCTGTGGAATCCGATTCCATGCAGGCCTAGAATGCACATGTTTGATGAGTGTGTAATATGAGTTTTGTCATAGGAGCACAAAGAATTTTGTTTCCTTTAAAAGCACATCAGGAGACACATGTTTGTTTTTTTCATATTGATTTGAGGTCAAGTCAAGTCAAGTCACCTTTATTTATATAGCGCTTTTAATTAGGAAAATAGTGTGTCAATAATGCAAAAAGACAATAGTAAACACTGCATTTTTCAGTTAAAGACAGTTCATCATTGAATTCAGTGATGTCATCCAGCTCAGTTCAGTTTAAATAGTATCTTTGCAATCATTTGCAATCAAGTCAACGATATCGCTGGGAATGAAGTGTCCCCAACTAAGCAAGCCAGAGGCGACAGCGGCAAGGAACCAAAACTCCATCGGTGACCGAATGGAGAAAAAACCTTGGGAGAAACCAGGCTCAGTCGGGGGGCCAGTTCTCCTCTGACCAGACGAAACCAGCAGTTCAATTCCCCCTGGCAGCTTTTAAAGCCTGTCTATAGCTGGACATACTGTTTTTCCACGCAATTCTAAAAACTTCCAAGTTAGTTTTTCTCCATTTGCGCTCAAGACTACGAGTTTTTTTCTTGAGAGAATGGGTATTACTGTTGTACCATGGCGCAGTATGTTTTTCTCTAACCTTTTTCAATTTGATGGGGGCAACAGCTTCTAAAGTATTAGAGAAGATAGTGCCCATGTTGCTAGTCATTTCGTCTAGTTCATGTGTACTTATTGGTGTACTTAAATCAGGTGGCTGATTTAACCCTCTGGTATTGTTCATTTGGGAGTCACACTTGTGTTGTTCGCGGTCAAAAGTGACCGGACACCTGAAATAACTTTTTATTTTATTTTTTCCACTGAAATCAATGTTATATATTTTTGTTCGATAATATTTTTTATTTTTTATTTTGTATTTTGAGAGAATTTCATGGTACTATTTAATATTTATGCAATAATTATGATACATTTTTCCCATTGAAAATAATACAAAAATTATTTTTCTAATATTTTTTTATTACTTTTCAATTATGGCAGTATTTCATGTTCTGTGGATTATGGTACACTATTAAGAAGTGCTAACCTGCAAATGCTATATTATCAAATGCAATATTTATCAATGTAACCCAATGTATAGATTAAGTTTTTTTTTAAATCAAATAAATTTTAACATATGAGAAATTGTACATATTCAATTAAGAAAAACACTTAAAAGGACTTCAAGGCTTTACTCAAGTGAAAACAATTTCATCATCCTCATGAATATGGTGGGTTTCTCTCATATCTAAAGGCTGCAACACACCAGTTTTTGTTCCGTGCGGAGTTATACAATCGAATCCTTTCATGATAACATACAGCACGCTGCTAATACTAATTTGTTAATTGTGCAGTGTGAGATTCATTGGTCATAACAGAACTTTGTGAGATCACGATGAACAAAGAGTGACAGCTTTTTAGTGGCAAATAAATTTTAACATATGAGAAATTGTACATATTCAATTAAGAAAAACACTTAAAAGGACTTCAAGGCTTTACTCAAGTGAAAACGATTTTATCCTCATGAATATGCTGGGTTTCTCTCATATCTAAATGCTGCAACACACCAGTTTTTGTTCCGTGCTGAGTTATACAATTCGAATCCTTTCATGATAACATACAGTATACACGCTGCTAATAATTTGTTAATTGTGCAGTGTGAGATTCATTGGTCATAACAGAAAAGTATTAAATAATAAAATAAATAACTAGAGAAGGCTGACTATAATTCGCTTGCTTCCATTTAGTGAGAAAAGCCTACTCTTCAACTGAATTACAAAAAAAAGCTCCTCTGGTCTTCAGTGATGCGAGGATAACGTTTGAGCGTACACGTATATCTGAGCGAGAGAGGCAATTCATAAAAGAACCATGTATATTTAAAAGTACACGTCCACTTTTGTGTGAGTGAAGGAAATCTGCGTGCGAGTGCAGATTTGTGCTCGCGCATTACATGGATCACGTAACATTTATGCACTCTCGACATTTGTCTTTAAGATCACGCTATAGAAATCGCCTAAAATTAAGTATAAAGAGGAGAAGAAAGCGGCCCTAGGCAGCTGCCTACACTTGCCAGGATCCGCCACTGCCAGATGCAGTTATAAATACTAAAAACAAGCCTATCGCAAAACATCTGGTAGGGGGGGCACCTGGGGTGGCCAGCCAAATTTCAGGGGGGGGGGCCGGTGCCACCCCTGGCCACCACGTAGACCCGGCCCTGGTGTAGGAGGTGTCTGTTTTGCACTCTTGATATTTTAGAGTGTCACCCCTTCATTGCTGTGCACTTTTGTTCTGCATCGTGAATGATTTGTAGATTGTACACACAAAAAAAATCTCTGTATTTTCATATTTTTGCGTATTCATTTCCAATGGCGGTCAGGTCATTTTTGACCGCGAACAACACAAGCGTGACTATTGTTTTTTTTTATGACCATTTAGCTTTTTCAAGTCCACGATTTTTTTTTTGTGGTCACATAGTGACTGCCATAAAAGTCAGCGAGTTTCATACCGTTCCGATAAAGTAGCGATTTTTTTTTTTACATTTCAAAACACTTTTAGAGGGTTAATTAATCAACTTACTTGAGTCATCAGACGTGATGTGCATGCAGTAAAGCACAGACAGTGATTGCAATTCGTCTTTTGTCAACTGTTTTTTTACTTTAAATTATGGTTTAATAAATTGGCTTAGATTTCTGGGGAATTGCCTTTTGCCTTCCTTTTTTTAGAAATAGTGTGATACTGAGCTTACATTTAACTGATCAGTGAATATTTGTTACTTGCATTTATTATGTGTTTTCTTCTGACTGTGTCCTCTGCTCTCTCTCTCTCTCTCCCTCTCTCTCTCTCCCACTGTTATTCCTTCAGGTTCTGCTCCGTTCTTTTTAATATTTAGAGTGCGGTTCTTCATCTCTGACCCAAACTCCCTCCAGCATGAGCAGACCAGGTACATCTCCCTGT
>NW_015549580.1:1745222-1752470 GCF_001515605.1 Sinocyclocheilus anshuiensis
TATATATATATATATATGTGTGTGTGTGTATATATATATATATGTGTGTGTGTGTATATATATATATATATATATGTGTGTGTATGTGTATAGAGTGAGAGGTTGCTTTACCCTTATTTTGTTTTGCAGGCATTTTTATTTCTTGCAAATTAAGAAGGACATTTGTGAGGGGAGGTAAATAAAGTTGTTTTTGCACCTACACTACGATTCAGAAGTTTGGGGTTGGTAAGATTTTTAGTTTTTTTGGAAGAAGTTTCTTATGCTCACCAAGGCTGCTACTATTTGATAAAAATACAGTAAAATCAGTAAATCAAAATCACCTTTGCTGCTTAACTTGTTTGTTGAAATTGTGATACTTTTTCAGGATTCTTTGATGAATAGAAAGTTCAAAAGAGCATTTATTTGAAATATAAATCTATTGTATTAGTGATGTATGAGTGCTGTAACAGAAAAAGAAATATCTAATTCTAACTGATGCAGATGATACAAATGTTTTCATGTTATGGCTGATAACCAATAAATAGCAGGTATTATAAATGTATACCGTTTATATGTAAAACCAATTGTTTTATATGCTACCATAACATTATAATTTACAGTATTAAAGATGGATATCTATTAATTTATTTTGAAATCTGCTATAGAAAAAAGTATATTGTTCAAATGATAAAAAGACCAAATATACGTTGGAGGAATTATAAATTCCATTTTTATACAACTTGTATGATCAAAAATACCATAAAAATACCAGCAACCCACATCATTATAATAGATGATGGATGCTGGTTATGCAGTTCTAAAGCTCAGGGAGTTATATAACTCATGGATTGTGAGGTTATGTGTGGTCTAATAAACATACTACTGTGTATAAATAAAAATTATAATATACAACTATGGACATCTGTACCCTGATAAATAAATACCAAATATTTGCTGACTAAATATTTTATATTGACAAATGCTAATAAAAAAACTGATGTCACAACAATGTATGTTGTGTCCCAAAACATGATGGAATGTTTTTATTGCAGATTAAAGTGTCCTTTAAGCTCAGCTGTGGTACTGGCTTCTTACTCTGTTCAGTGTAAGTTGTGGAAATTACACCACCTCACTTTGTGATTGGCAGCCCTGCCATAGAAACATTATTGATATTGCAGAGGATGTGTCTGTGTGCTTGGAGGAGGCATGAGTCTTCTCCAGGAAATAGCTGGGGTTAATGGCACTGTCAAAGCTGGAGATGACTGAACAAAGCGCATACAATCGCTGATTCTCAAACGTAGCATTCTAATACTCCTGTTTGATTGACAGCTGAGCTTGGAGACTATGTCCCTGAAACTCCTGCCGGATACCTCAGTCAGACCCATTTTCTTCCTGACCAAGACCAGGAGTTCCTTCTGAAAGTGGAGTCGCTGCATCCACAGCACAAGTATGTCAGCACACACATTCATACATTCAAACACACACATGCATATTTATTAATTGGACATGTCTGAATATGTTTCAGAGGTTTGTCTCAGAGTGAAGCTGAACTGTGCTATTTGAATACAGCGAGAACATTAGATCTGTATGGAGTGGAGTTACATCATGCTCAGGTACCATTTAAGTAGAATATCCTGTATTTTTCCAACTTCTTCCAAAGTTTAAAAAAATAACTGGTAATGTTGTTTTAACGTGGATTATGTTAATAATTTATTCAATTCAAATTCTAAATCCCTGTTTATAGGATGTTAGCAACCCTGCCCTCTGGGTGGGCATTACATCAGGGGGCGTGGCCTTGTTTTGCCATTTAATTTGCTCCAGTTTTTTCCCCTGGTAAGTTTTGGCCAATCAGATCCTTTCTTGAATGTTTTTGCTCACTTTGGAATTATGTATAAGCTTGATGTGTTCTCTTTATAAAATGTACTTTTTAAGCATTTTATGTTGACGCTTACAGCTGTTATGAATGATGTTTGACATTGCTACGGCTCTGTTTGTCAGAGCTGTGATTATCATTACAATGGATGAGATACAAACACTGTAGAAAAGTATAATGACTGTTATTAGTGTAATTAAGAGCCCTGGAAATGGTATCCCTTATTTTGATTCTGGTTTACTTTGTTTTTGACGAGGAGGTTGCTTTTTGAATGGCTGCTTTTTTTCAGGATTAACATCATCAAAATTTCATTAAAAAGAAAACGGTTCTTTGTCCACCTACGTCGGAAACATGTAAGATATGCATGATTAATCATGCTCGCCCTTCAAAACAAAAGCAAAATAATAACCATATTAAAGCCAGATACGTAATGTCTCAAAGATGTTGAATCCTGCAAAATCAACATCTTTTTGTGGGACTTTTATGTTGTGTTTTTTTCCTCATTTAATTGTGTGGTACAGGGTGAGCTGGGTCACCACGTGGTTTCTCTCTCCATGCCAAGTTCACGTGCCTGTAAGAACCTATGGAAATCCTGCGTGGACCACCATACCTTCTACAATAGGAAACCCTCTCACTCTGCCTCAAAACTTAGGTACGCAGGCAGAGTCACGACAGAGCCATTCGAAGAAATTACAGTGTTCTTTATTGCTGGAGTTAATTGGAGTTCATTGCTGCATCCACCAAATGAGTGTGTGAGTTTAATTGCATATATTTTTGTTATAGCTCTGTCCCACTGTATCGAAAGCTGATTGGTGAGAAAATGTTAAACCCTGCGGTGAGGTCCAACTCAGTGGAACACTTCGAGACAAAGAGTCTACCCTCACGGTCACCACCCAACACGCCCAACTGGTAACAAGATACACTGGAATGTATTTAATCTTTACAGTAATGGATTAGAGTTATTTAATGTATTTTAACAAACAATGAAATGTATTTCATTCAAGATTTGTAAAAAATACTTGAACATTTAATACTTTTATTCAGCAAGGATGCATTTCATTGAACAAAAGAAGGTGTACGTTTTAGGGCTTTGGTGAATATATCTTCCATTTTAGGCGGAGTCCTCGTTTACGTCATGACTTCCGTAAGCCACGCCCATCATCTGTGGACAACCTGACCAATGAAATGAGCTATGTGACTGAGAGTGAAGACGTGTTCTATACTTACAGGCAAATTTACTCTACATATGCAAATGCACACAGTCTTACAGCCATATGTATTCAATAGCACACTCGTAGTAACTTATTAAAACTGATTCCACTGAAGGAAAACTCAGGAGGAGGGGCGGACGAGTGGTAGTTGGTCTCATAGTGATGATATCATCACCGAAGAGGAGGATTTGCACATCTGGGATAAGGTGAGTGTTACTGTACATAATAGCCGATGATGCAAGATCAAGGGAAATGTGAATCATAACAGGGTCTAACTTTAAAGCTTCTTTGCATGTCTTTACAAAGGATCATTGCGTCAAAAATGAGTGTTTGGAATGAAGAAGTTCCCTGTGGCATATTTCAGTGCAGAGTGTGGATGGTTGTGATTGATGGATGGGGCAGTTAAAAGCTATATTAGATCTGCAGATAATGTGGAAATGCAGCAAAGTGCTGTTTTTTTTTTTTTGTAGATGTTTCTTAAGGACACGGAAGAACAAACTGACCTTTTACTTAGTCACGGTCATAGAGAAGGTGGAAAATGGCCATAAAAAATGGTGCAAAAATAAATACATTTGTAACTTTAGACATAATTTTTGGTCTTAAAAATGGGTTTAATTTTTTGTATGTAAAGTAAATTTCCCAGACATGTTCTTGACAGGTGTTGTGAGATTCATCCTGGAACAGATTAAAATCTATAAGAATCTGTGATGTGGTCAGGAACACTGCTTGATTGGATTTCAGACAAGCAATCAAAGCGTTGCTGAACAGTGAACACTGTATGCAACAAAAGGCACAGAACCTAAACCAAAGGTCCGAGTCCAGCATCAAGGCAGTTAGCTGTCAGAAATAATATCCAGTGTTTGCCATCCTGACAAATCCAAGCAGTACACTGATACTACAGTCATGCTGATGAGTCACTGAAAATCTATCTCCCAACTCACGAGACTAGCACATGAAAATACTTAAAACTGCAGTGGGGTCCAAAAATCTGAGGCTAGAAGTTTATTGGGATTTTGGAAACTTAAAAGTTACGAAACTTTTACCTTCACGATGATGTGCTAATTCTAGATCACATTTTCACCACTGAAGCACAAGTTGCTCTTTGGGTCATTCTCAAATCATACTGGAGAACACAAACTTGTGGAGTTCATGCGATTCTGCTGCTGTTATTGAAGAAACAATGACATGTTATAATATTTTATTAAATAGAAGCATTTTGACTAGTGCTATCAGTGTGCAAAACAGCTGAGAATGAGGCTGTCTGCTGACAAAGAAGAACAATATTCTGAGGTCACATTTGAAGCACTCAGTTGTTTTTTATTTGCTGTTGTGAAAACTGTCTAGTCTACATATATGCTATTATTTCATTATTTTGTAGCTAGAGTTCAGAATCCTCCATCCTCTTCCTGTCCTACCTGCCTCAAAGGGTCTATTTTGTGGTTATATGTACGCAGAGTGTAACAGCTGATGGAGATCTGCTCCTTGTGAGGATCAGCCCGGACCAAGATGGGAAGTTTGGCTTCAACGTTAAAGTGAGTTGGTTCACAATATGTATTTATCATCATTGTTAAAATTGCATTCAGATAGAGTTTTGTGTAGGGAGGCGTGGATCAGAAGATGCCCCTGGCCATCTCTCATGTTAACCCTGCATCTCCGGTAAGCCATAAAAATCCTTGTTGCTTTTGAATATAAATGGGTTCTTGGTTTTTGCATTTGTACAAATATTGACTGTGTTGCAGGCTGGTCTCTGTGTGCCTCCACTCATGGAAGGCGATCAGGTGCTGTTGATAAATGGGCGGGACATTTCAGAACACACCCATCAGCAGGTGGTCATGTTCATCAAAGCAAGCCGAGAGTCACACAGCAAGGAACTTGCATTGCTTGTGCGCCGCAAAGGTACAATTTTTGTTGATGTGCATCTGTACCAATGTGATTTGAGGGGAATTGGTTTAATTTGATCACTGATGTTTCTAGTGCATTTAGTTTGTACATCCAATCAGAAACCGCAAAACAGCCTTTGTTTTCAGGTGTCTCTTTGCGAGCCGAACCCACACTACAATTAGGTGAGGGTCTCACCCTTCCAGGTGAAATATCCTCACTGTCCACTCAGCCATCTGGAGAGACGCTAGAGGAGTCTATGTCCCGTCTGGAGAAGGGGTTGGTCACCGGCACATTGCTTCTGCACTTTGAGGTTGGGGCATGTGAACGTTTTACTACGTCTCAGTTGGCATGTGTGAGCATTGCTGATAATTGTCTTCTATGCATGTGTATGCGTGTTTTGCTACTCACAGAAGTTGTACAGGAAGAAAGAAGGCATGTCAATGTCTTTCGCAAAACAGTCCGAGAATATGGACAAGAATCGGTACAAAGATGTATTACCATGTAAGTTTTATTGCTTTTCCTGATAAACATTTATCAAATGCTAAATTGAATAATTGTGGCCTTTAAATCCTATGTTCACAGTATAGCACAGTTAGGGGCCATTCACACAGAATGTGCCTTTGCATGTAAAATCACGACATGCAGAACTCAGGAATGTTTTTTTTTTTTTAAACGCAGCGCAGAACGCAAGGGTATCAAGATGCACTTTTGAGACGTGATACAATAACAAAAATATTTATCTCCAGGCTTTTTTTTTTTTTTTTTTTTTTTAAGGAACAGGTTGTGATAATCGCTTGAAGAAATGTTATATAATTCAGGGTATCCGGATGCAGCCACTATGAATGCCTCCTCCGCCATGTTGCAATCAAATAAAACAGTTGCCATGCCAACTTGCTACTGTATACAAAAGCACGCAATGCTTGCCCCACCTCCGGGGTCTTCTGATTGGTCCACTTTTTTGGAACTGACATTGATGATCGGTGCTGCGTGTAAAACTTGAAATTCTTTTAACTTGACATGCCATCTTAAAAATGTGGCGCTCTTGTGCGTGATGCTGCAAAAGACGCAAGCGGTCATACATGTCCGTCTAGCTTGTTTACATAAAAAAACAATGGAAAAGTCGCTGATTGGCATGGAAATTGTGTTCTGTATGAACAGCTCCTTAGGGTGTTATTGCTTTTGATTATAATTGATCTTAATTTTGATGAACCGATATTTAAATCACAAGATTGATCTTGTGCTGAAAATTGACAATCGGTCCATTTTATGACGAAATGCAAACAATAAATGTCGTTTTGACATTCTTTATAACGTGCCGTGACAGATCGCTGTAGTGATAATAAAGATAAGTTTTATGACAGCCACCATTTAAATGTCTATATTTCAACAACGAATTGGAGTAAAAACATAATTATATAATTAGAAAGTTGATATAAAAACTGCCTTATGTGCAATTTAAATGTTTGTATACAACTCAATTATTATTTGAGTGTTGATTGTTTTGTCTAAAAATAAAAAGCAATTGAATGTCCGTTTTGAGTAGTTTGGAATTTTAACCCTTTAATATTACAGTAATATTACCAGCTTACAGGTTTCCTTGTATAATTTACAGTAGCAGTTGAGTTTTTCCTTAAGAAAAAATATATATACTGTGCCTGATATATCCAAATATATCTAAATCAAATTTAATTGAGATTGGAATAGAACAGAATCTAATCGATTTGTGAAATCTGTCTAAACCAGGCCTAGTTATATTAAAGACATATATTCAACAAACTTCAAGCTATTTTATTAAAGGGTTAGTTCACCCCAAAATGAAAATTCTGTCATTAATTACTCACCCTCATGTCGTTCCAAACACGTAAGACCTTCGTTCATCTTCGGAAAACAAATTAAGATATTTTTGATGAAATGTGAGAGCTCTCGGACCCTGCATAGACAGCAACGCAACTGAATTGTTCCCAAGTCCAGAAACGTAGTAAGCACATCGGTAAAACAGTCCATGTGACATCAGTGGCTCAACGAGAAAGCTACGAGAATACTTTTTGAGTGCAAAGAAAACAAAAATAACAATTCTTCTCCCCCGAGTTACGTCTTCTGCCATTTTGCAGAGTTGAAAACTGAAGTTGAGCCACTGATGTCACATTGACCGTTTTACCGATGTCCTTACTACGTTTCTGGACCTGGGAACATTACAGTTGCGTTGCTGTCTAGGCAGGGTCTGAGAGCTCTCACATTTAATCAAAAATATCTTAATCTGTGTTCCGAAGATGAACGAAGGTCTTACGGGTTTGGAACAACATG
>NW_015549580.1:1752961-1757595 GCF_001515605.1 Sinocyclocheilus anshuiensis
TTGTGATACTCTCTAAAATGGCGGAAGATGTAACTCGGGGGAGAAGAATTGTTGAATATATTGTTATTTTTGTTTTCTTTGCGCTCAAAAAGTATTCTCGCAGCTTCGGAAAACTGAAGTTGAGCCACTGATGTCACATTGACCGTTTTACCGATGTCCTTACTACGTTTCTGGACCTGGGAACATTACAGTTGCGTTGCTGTCTAGGCAGGGTCTGAGAGCTCTCACATTTCATCAAAAATATCTTAATTTGTGTTCCGAAGATGAACGAAGGTCTTACGGGTTTGGAACGACATGAGGGTGAGTAATTAATGACAGAATTTTCATTTTTGGGTGCACTATCCATCTAGGGTTAGTTCACCCAAAAATGAAAATTAGCCCATAAATTACTCACCCTCAAGTCATCCTAGGTGTATATGACTTTCTTATTTCAGACGAATCCAGTCGGAGATATAATAAAAATAGTCTTTGATCTTTCAAGCTGTTTCATGTCACTCAGTGGGTGTTGCATGCATCAGTCCAAAAGCAGTTAAATAAAATGCGTCCATCCATAAAAAAAAGTGTCTCACACGGCTCTGGGGGGGTGAACAAAGGCTTTCTGTAGCGAATCGATGCATTTTTGTAAGAAAAATATTCATATTCAAAACGTAATAATCACTTTAATCTAGCTTGCGCTCACTGTTGTACACTGGAAGCAGCTCCAGGCGGATGAGGTCAGTGCTGCGCATGCGCCAGTGAGTCTCGTGAAAACCAGCGTTTGTTAACAGGAGCAAAGGAAGCGAAGTTTCTCCCCTTGGCTTATATCGAAATCCTCCGACATTCTTCTTTACAAATCCTCGTTTAGTACTTCTAATTAGTGACCGTTTTTTTGTTTTGATCTCTCCACTGTGCTTCCGCCTTCGTCACTTCTGAGCGGCGCATGCGCAAAGCTGACCTCATACGTCATCCGCCCGGAGCTGCTTCCAGTGTACAACAGTGAGCGCAAGCTACATTAAAGTGATTATTACATTTTGAATATGGATATTTTTCTTACAAAAACGCCTTTGTTCACCCCCCTGAGCCATGTGAGACACTTTTTTTTCTTTATGGATGGGCGCATTTTAATTAAGTTATTTTGGACTGATGCATGCAACACCCGTTGAGTGCCATGAAACGGCTTGAAAGATCAAAGACAATTTTTAATATAACTCCGACTGGATTCGTCTGAAAGAAGAAAGTCATATACACCTAGGATGACTTGAGGGTGAGTAATTTATGGGCTAATTTTCATTTTTGGGTGAACTAACCCTTTAAGTGACATCCTTCTGCTAGAAAATATAGTACCTGTCCTATTGCAGCACTAGCGACGGCAAGGTCATGGGTTCAATTCCCAGGGAATTCTGATCAAGTGTGAATGTAATGTATGTCACTTTAGATGATGCATAAATGTAAGCTAGGTGAACATATGCCTTACATCTTTGCTGTTACACTATTGTGTATTTTAGCATGGCTGGAACACTGTATTGATCAATCAGGTCATCCAGGACTGGATTTCACTTATACTTGAACAACATTACATGTTTTGTTGGGTTTGAAAATTCAAATAGAACATTTGAAAATTCAAAAAGGATTTTCAAGGGGGTTGTATTTTACAACGAGAGAGTGGTTGCTGGATGACCATGATGAGATTGAACTAAGCTACCACACTGGAGTAGATTACGGGGTAAGGTCAAACGTATAATTTTATTCATTTGTGTGTAAGCTTTCGATCGGGGAATGAGGCGTAATGCTCTTTAAAACTAGTCAGAGGAGGTGTTTTCACATAATCCGCAAATCCCTCTTCCTCATTCTCTGCTCGTTCATACTTTTCTTTCAGATGACAGCACCAGAGTGGTGCTGCAGGAAGAGGGGGATGATTATATTAATGCCAGTCATGTGAAGGTATGGATCACTATGTGTCTGCCTCATTACTATTCATTATTTCATTTTTCGTTGTTTTTTTGTTGTTGTGAATGGAAAAGTTTTAATTTATGGATCTGAATGATATATTGATGACTCGGCAATGTGTATGTGTGTGTATGTCAGAATGAGCCAGCAGGTTGTGTTTTGCGGTACATAGCAGCTCAGGGTCCACTGCCGCACACCTGTACACACTTCTGGAGGAGCGTGTGGGAGCAGAACGTCAGTGTCATCGTCATGCTCACCACACTGACCGAGAGAGGACGGGTACTTCAACACATACACATGAAATGAAAACAGTTAAAAACTACACACACAGTTACACAATGTGCTGCAATATTAACATGAACATTACACACACATACTCAAGACAGAAACGTACTTTTACGTCAGAAAAACTCTTATAAACAAGCGCGCGCACACAAAACAACTAATGAGACGATACCCATCAAACACCCATCACACACCTCCAGTCCTCCAAGGACAGCTTATTGTGAGTACCGTATTCTTCGGCTCAACTTGACTGTTGCTTGGTAACCAAGTGCTCTGCATTCTTATCCAAAGGGATGATTTAATAAACTCTGTGTGTGTGAGGGAGGGAAAGAGGGAGCACAATTGTGTGAGTGCGTGTGTGCATTTTTTTCTGTGCTCAATAATCTCTTTTCCATTTCCACAGACCAAGTGCCACCAATATTGGCCACATCCCCCTGAAGTGAGGGATTATGGGTTTCTTCAGGTGTGCTGTCACTCAGAGGAGTGTAACCTGGCATATGTTACTCGAGAACTAACACTCACAAATACTCAGGTAACAATGGACATACTTTTAAAAGGACACAACCTCTGCAAGGTGCAGTAGAAACAAACAAGAGCTAGTGAAATCACTTATATAAAGTAGCATATAACACTCAATGAATATACACTGTTAAAGACCACTATCAATCTAAATGTGAATTTGTGGTTAATTTTAGGTCATATATACTGTATGCTAGTGTACTCATGAATTGATGAAATGCACTTCTAAACTTTCTCCGGGAAACTACAATAAAAATATTGATGACTCATCCTCCACTAGACAGATTTTTGTCCAAACAGACGCTCTGTAGAATAGGAGAAGGAACTTTCTCAATAGTATCAGCCTCAGACGTTATGCCCACGGACCATTGGCTGAACGTCTGATGCATTTGGCACACAAAATTATCAGGATCAACTAAATGCTGGATTTTCAAAAGTATGTGAAATATGTAACGTTCGTGGCATACACTCTTTAAAATACTTCAAGAGTTTTACACACTAGTCTGTTATTGTGAGGACATTTCCACGCCACTAAATATGACACGGCACAAAACGAAACGTGATTGGTTGCTTTACCTGTCAGTCATATGGCCTCTTGGGCGGTCCTTGGCCATTCAAAGTCCTTCTGCCATCAGTCTGAAGGTCTGGCTACGCGAGACTACTTTCTCAATATCACCTAATATCAATAGACTGAATTCGTCTCAACAACTACTACTACCACCAGCATGTTTTACTATTCTTATACTATTGCTGAATTCAGTACCGTGTACAGTACTACTCTTACTATTTCTGCCATATAACGATTTGGTAAAAATAGAAAGAGTAGTATGCTAGTACTTGGTTCCGAATTGAGCATATGTCTTTGTAAGGGGAAAAACCGAATGAGTAGTTTGCTAGACACAAACCATGGATGAATTTGGAATAACATACTAGAATACCACTTTTACTTTTCTTAGACTATATATTGCAGAATTAGCAAGAACCAAAAAGAGTATATGAGTAAGAGTAATTAGAGTATATACTAATAAATAGTAAGAGTAACTAGTAGCTATATGAGTAAATAGAGTAACTATTCTTATACTGGATATGGTGGAAATAGTGAAAATATATGAATAAGAGTAAATACTAAATAGTATGAGTATATACTATTATACAGATATATGTATACGAGTAAATAGTAAGAATATTTGATTCATAGAACATTTGAATTTGCAACAGCATATTATTCTTACTATTTCTGCTATTTCTTTATCTTTACATAAAGAAAAAGTTATAGTAGTATGACATTCAAAATTCAGCCATAGTGGTGATAAGCCCTTCCCAAACTTCCTGTTTTAACAGGAAATGCATCATAAGAGAGAAAACTGCGCTTGTAAAGTTATTTCATGGGGGCTTTTAAACCTCAAAAAAGTTATGAAATTATCCACAGCTTTATGCTTGGTCAGGATGCTAAAGAGCCATTCTAGTCTTATTTTTGGAAAAATTCTGTTTCTTTATATAAATGTTTGTAATTACTCATGCTCTGTCAGTCCCATTATGCTGGAGTTTAATGTTTAATCTAAAACAGAATTTTGGCTTTAGGCATGATAATGTAAAAGCTTGTTGTGTGTGAGCATCAGTGTGTAGAGGAGCATTTGTGTGCGATGGCAAACAGGTCACACTCTGGTCGAGAGCACGGGACCATGTGCATACATGTACATGCACATACAGTACATGCTCACACACTCACAAACAATCTATCATTGCTGGAGAAAGGAGACCCATCTGTTGTCTCTGTTGGTGGGAGTTAATCTCAGCATGGACAGCAGACGGAGGTTACATCACACGTTCGTCGTCCATATAGGGTGTGTGTGTGTGTGTGTGTGTGTGTGTGTGTGTGTGTGTGTGTGTGTGTGTGTGTGTGT
>NW_015549580.1:1757856-1767033 GCF_001515605.1 Sinocyclocheilus anshuiensis
TGTGTGTGTGTGTCACAGATGAAAAAAATAAAGAAAAGGAGAGAGGAAAGGGATGATTGGGGGGGGTACAGGAAAAATGCCAGTGTGTGAGTTTTCGTACCACACAGCTTGCGAACCAATTATTCCTTTCTGCCCGATTTGTCACAATAAATGAATTATTTTTTCCACTCTGGCCTTCAGACTGTGACTCACTTAAAGATCACTTCTTCCTCTTGCACCCACTTATAAGATCATGATAGAGCTGAGAGGGAATTTGAAATGTCATTGTCATTAAGTAATTTAGGTAATAGAGTTAAAAATGTTTTAAAGAATGACAGGACCCTGGGGCCTCATTTATAAAACCCATGTATGATCTGACTTGATCCTAAATTCCATGAACTTCATGTTACGGCAAAAGTGAGGAACAGTTAAGGATTTATAAAAGCAGAAACTTATGTTCTTATGCGTATTCCAACTGAAAAGCATGAATACAAACTTTTTGTGCTCCTATGCCAGTAGTTGAGGTAACATTGATTTATAAAAAACTAAATATAAATAGGCAATAAAAAAATTTTAGTGCTTTAATTCTAAGAAAATGTCATATAAATATCCTTCTGCATAAGGCAAAACAAAGGCATGCTTAGCCTTGTCTGCTTTTATACATACTCGTTCAAGCATTCTCTCACACTCAGCCTCACCCTCTTTCTCTCTTTTTTTTTTTTTTTTTACAGTCGGGACAGCAGCGCTCGATCACTCATTTGCAGTATGTTGCCTGGCCAGATCATGGGGTACCAGAAGATTCCTCAGACTTCCTGGATTTTGTCCAGTCAATGAGAAGTATGAGAGAGGAGTCGGTGCCTCTTATGGTCCACTGCAGGTGACAGGACTTCCAGCACACAGACACATAGATGTTACCAGGTGTTCATTTTACCAAGAGAATGTTTTTCTGCAGTGCTGGGATCGGGCGGACAGGTGTGTTGATCACCATGGAGACAGCCATGACACTGATGGAGAAGGAAAAGCCAGTATATCCCCTAGAGATCATTACCTTGATGAGAGAACAAAGGGCTATGCTGGTTCAGACATCGGTACAAACACACACGCACACAGACACATACGCACAAGTTAAAGGTGACATGTCATGTCGCACTACCAAACATAGTTTTAGAAGTTAAAACATTGTTTCCATGGACAAACTGATCATTTTGCCTTAAACTCATACAATTGGTTAAACCAATATTATTCTGTTTAACCCAGTCGGGCTGGTTAAAAAAAAAAAAAAACACATTGGAAATTCCGTTTGATGCCACACAGAAAATACATACTTCACCTTCAATTATGTATTCAGTTAGAACATATCTTCAGATCAAATACAACACAGCAGTGACCCTTTACACTTAGATCAAAGGAGTCACACACTCATTAAAAGAGTTGGCAAGATGGGCTTTTAACAAAACTTGACTGTCAATGCAGTAGAAACTCAAAAACAAAACGTGAAAGGAGAAAAAGGGCTATGGCATTTCCTTTTGCCAAAAACTTCAACACCCATAATGCAGTTTTAATTTTGGCACTGCCCCTCTGTCAATCTGACTGTCCATGGGCGGGGATACAAAAATGCGGAACTTCAATCTGTAGTTTTAACAAAAGCCCTGGAGCTGTCAAAAGTCCTGGTGACTCAAAACGCATTATTTTTTTACTAATGAACAGAGAAATCTTGGGGCAGGTCACATGGAGAAAGAGTACACATTGTTCAATTACATATACTATCGACATTACAGCAATACAAAGCTGGTTGAAAATCTGTGAACTTATACTTTAACCCTTTGATGCATGAATTGTTAAAGGAACATTTAAAAAAAAAAATTCAAAACAACAAAAATGTATTCGAGGGTGTTACATGTCTATCCATTCCAATATAAGAAGTTCTTGGTGCATCACCACTTTTGTCAGTTGAAAAATTAATTTCTATTGCCATAAATAATAAATGCTATGGCAGCATCTAAATATGCATACTTCCCTACTATATAGTATGCAAAAACAGTATGTGAAAATAAAACAGTAGGCAAAAAGTACCTGGATGACCTACTGTTTCTGGCGAGATTCTGATATGCGCATCCAGTGGATACTTTACTATCCCATGAGGCCATGGGAGAGTGTAGCGAATGCCAGTGAAGCGATGCAACTGATACTGTAGGTCACATGTCAGTGACAACATGACAGATGTAGTATATCTGGATTACATTCATGCTATATAGAACATATTTTTTTTAACAGTCGTGAAGTACTTGTTCAGACTAGAGTATACAATTTCGGATGCAGCCAATGACATATAAAGAGGGTGGCCATTTAGAACTATGGGAAAGGGTCAAATACTCAAAGGTGATAAGTCATGGTGATTTGGAGGTAACATCACACCATGATTGGCTAAAATGGCTTTTGAAGATTTGTCCACTAGATCAAAAGGTTGAATATCTTCAATTGATTTTATTGGATGTGCTGTCATTACTTACACTATGTGCATTATTGTTTTTCAGTGCCAGTTCACCTTTGTGTGTGAGGCCATTCTGAGGGTGTACAGAGAGAGAATGAAAAAGAGCTCAACACCTAACAGTTGATAAGAAGAGAGGGACAGGAGGGGAGTGTTTGAAAACACACAAGTGAATGAAGAAGCTCCGCTGCTGTGATCCGACTCAATAAAGACGGATGAAAAAGGGGCAGGGAGAAGAGGGTGTGTCTGGATAAAAATGGATAGACAATCTCTTCTCTTGCTGTGGCTCTCTGACAGCTGTGCGGATCAAGGAAGAACATAAAGCACTTTGACACGTATAAGCTTATAGGGCCTCCCGCTTTCTCGGTCACACACACACACCCCAAGTGCTATATTCAGGTGAATCTCACAAAATCTGTCAAGAAACGTTCAGGTCAAATTTCACGCTAAGATTAAGAGGAAAAACATGTAACTCATATTGTGCATAAAATAAAAACGTAGATCTAAAAATCTACTTTTTAGAATATTTAAGTTTCTCTCTTTTTTGGAATTAATACATTATTTTCAGAGCAGTTAAGCACATTTTACTCCCCAATTCTCATTACTACATTAATCCATCCGATAATGTCTTTTTTATTGTATGACAGTAATGTGTTTTGCAATTATTTACTTAAAATCAATCCATTTTAATTAAAGGCTGAACAACAAATGCTACCATGATTAAGTAAGACTTTAAAAATGCTTATACCATTTTGGCTTTTCATGTTACAGTAATAAAAAATAGACTTTGTAGTTTGTAATGAGAAATGTCTTGAAAATTGTGCCAAAAAAATGTCATAATTGTAAACTTTTTTTTTAATTTTTTTTTTTTAACTAAAATAAACTATTTTCTTTAAATATACTTTTTTTTCATTTTCATTTTGAGGGTCAAGTGTGACGTGTACACTTCTTTGTGAGACTGACCAAACCACTACTAGAATAATTAAATACACCTCTTAATAAATAAATAAAATGTGTAATTCTTATCACGTTGTGCCTCTTTTATTCATGATGATGGCTTGTGGGGAGCTCGAATGAGCGTGCGTGAAATGCTGACGATTGGGCGCATACTATTTCCTGATGGCAGACTTGACGCACTTGCACCGCACAGTATGAAGGCTTCTTGATTTGTAGTCGTTGCTGGGGAATTCAGTGATGGTGGCTCGCGTGAAGGTAACCTCACATTGATCACTGTTTGGCTTACCAGCAGGTAGCGCTCCCAACCGGGAGTGTTGCTCTGAGATTTAACGCTTGCGCAGAACAGGTTGCCTGGCCAGTTCCTCTGGTTGACTTACCTGAGAGGTACTTCAGTTTCGGTCAGTAACAGAAAGGAACTAACGCGCCGTCATTCAGCCGAGCGCGAGGAGAAGTTCAATTAAAGCGCAAATACTTTTTATTCAGACGAAGAAATTGAAAGGACCGGAGTATATTCTCGTGGCTTCTGGCAGGTGCGCTCGTGTTTTCTAGACCGTACGCCACGAGGAAACGGAGCTCGTGACAGGTTGCCGTATCCCGACTTGTTCCCGCTGCACTGAACGGCTCAGTCCGGTAGACGCCGCATTTCTTCGTCGCAGAAAGCCTGAAAAAACAGCTGGATGCCTTCCTCTTGAGCAGTCCGGTATCGGTGCCGTTTTCCCTGGTTGATTAAAGCGCCGTCTCGCGGGGAAAAGATGATGGGCTTTCTGCGCAGGACGTTTAGCCGTCGGTCAAAACGACGCTTTCGGACGTCAGATGAGCTGGTCGGGACCGGCAGAGGCGGAAACGCAGTGCTTCAGGCGCACCAGCAGCAGGTGATTCACGCGCCGATCGTAGTGACCGGGGGAGCCGTAGTCCACATCCCCGCCGCGGGCAACAGCAAAGACGCCATCACATGCAGAGTCCTGCTGCTGGACGGATCGGATGTCTGTGTGGAGTTACCGGTGAGTGGAGGACTTTTCGTCAGAGAAAAGTCACCTTGATTGTTTTGAATGTAGTGTTTAACGGCAAAGTTGGGTTTTAACAGCCTGTCCCTGGCCGGATTTCCCCGGTGTTGGGTCCTGTCCCGGTAGTTGAGAGGTAAACAGATGGAGCTCGTGCTCCCGTCCTCATGTTTACAACCTGTCACACACAAACCTGCAGATTCCCTCGAGCACTGGGAGCTTTCACTGAAAATGAAACCTCCAGGGAGAAAAACACACAAGGAGTTTCCCATTATTCCTCCCCTTCTCTCTATCAAAGTGTTTTCCAGAAATAAATTCCCATTTGTTCCCTGAGGTCGACGGACCAGTTAAGCGCTTAACCTTTGGTCCCACTCTTGCAAGTCGTGCCTTGAAATGTCTTTAACTTTCTGACAGTTCATCTGTTTGTAACTATCGTGCACTGCTGAATCTCTTTTTAACACTATGCCTTCTACTTGGAGCATAATTTTGTGAATTTGAGTTATATCCAAGTAATATTACGTTGAGAAACCGTTTTGAGGTTGTAGCCTTTATTTATTCTCAGCCAATGAAAGCAATTTAAAAAAAAAACCCAAAACATGAAGCTCTACCTGTCACCAAGCAACAGACAAAAAGCCTGTCTTGGTAATGTGGATCTTTCCTCGAATTTGTGTCCCCAAGTACAAAGAAATGTATTAATGTATTAATTTAGAATATCTATATAATGATTAATAAAATAATTCCGTTTGACAATGTAATTTCCTTCACTTAATAAATTGATAAATAATAATTAACAAATAATGGAACATTGTTACATCGTCTTTTTAAAAACTGAATCATTTGGACATTTAACATGCATGTGTTAACGTGAATACATGTAGAATAAGCACATACGTGTAGTGTATAAGCTATCAGGTTACTTGGGCATCTGTATGATATGCTATTATGTTGGCTAACTAAAACCGACATCAATGCTCATCGTAATTGTAATCGAGTGATAAAGTTCTCAGTACAGTGTATGGAGAAGAGATGACAGGTTTTTAGACCAAAAACATTGGCTGCGTCTGAAATAACATACTCTCTGAATAGGTACTTCTCTTGAATTTAAATACATACTTCGGGACCATTAAAAATGTACATTCTATATTGTATAAATCTAACCCAAACGTTACCTCCAGTCTAACGAAAAAGCGCTAGCCTCTGTGTTTTGTTTACTTGCGAAAAGTAAATTTCTGGTTTTATTCTCCCTGTTCAAAATGTTCTGTAATCACTCGACTCTAGCACCACTCCATGTTTTTTATTTCCTCGCTAGTGAGAGAAACCCGCTTTGAGTGATCATGTTCATTTGAAAACAAAAAATACAGGCGCTCCTGCTGTCAAAAATCTGTTCTTCAGGCAAAATATGCTTTCACACCACTCACATGATCTGGTCTAGAACGCCTGTACGAAAATGATACAAAAGTATGTCAAAGAATATTAGCAATCTTGGAACGTCACTGGACCAATCAAGTTAGAAGACTAGAACTGTTATAAAATTGTTTAATTGTGAATATTTCCTTCTTTTCAATATAAGCCCTGTAAACACTTGAAGCTTGTGGTGCATGTCATATTATTGTTTTATATTTCAAAGACATAGTTTTGCTGATTGTTGGTTTATAAATATGGCTGTCATAGTCGGGCAATGTTGTGCTATACAAGTCTGAACATGTCGAAGAATTTATAAAAGGCCTTTCGTGTGTCAGTACTTCAGTGTAACAAATCATACATTTCTTTTGATTTGACCTCTTCCAATGTGATCTTAGTTCCAGCCATCTAACCTGATAATCAGTTTCAGTTTCAAAAACCATTCTTAATGCAGGACTATTTTTTTATATATACTGTGTATATATATATTGGCAGAGAATAGCTCTGAAATATATTTTGATTTATGTATGTTAAGGGTTGTAGGTCAACCTGAACAGCAGCAAGTATCAAAGAGAATAATAGCCACCACCACCCCTCAGGGTGTGTCCCAAATCCAGCCACTCTCCTCTTGACACTTCAAGCTATTTTTGCTCCGGCCTTGGTTTGCGTGCAACATATATACAGTATGTGTGTGCATTTTCTTTTAGATTACGTCTGTGTGTGTGCGCCTTGTGGCACTCTTATAAATGTCAAGGTGTAGAGCCTTTATCAATCATATATCAAGCACAATAGACAAGTACTTTCAATTGAAAGACAATAAGTACATTATCTGTAAATCCTTCAGGTTTGTATTGTATTGTATTGTAGTATTCAGTACGTTCAGGCAAGGCAGCTGGACTTGGTTTTACAATTGACATTTTTAAAGTTTTACAGCATATGGTATCAAGCTTATACAATGGCTCAAAAAAAGTATTTGGACACTTAAGGTACACTTGTCACTGCATTACATAACAAAATTAAATAAATCCTAGTGGCATTTAAGCACACTTCTTTGGCAAAACATGTTACAAAAAGTTATTAAAACTAAGAGGTTGAATAAAATGTCATTTATTCCTGAAGGCAAAGCTGCATTTTCAGCATCATTACACCAGTCTTCAGTGCCACATGATCCTTTAGAAATCATTCTAATATGCTGAGTTGGTGCTGAATAAATATTTTTTAATGTTATCACTGTTGTAAACAGTTGTTGTGCTGCTTAATATTTTGTGAAAACTGTGACATTTCTTTAAGGAATAGAACGTTCAAAAGAACAACCAGTTATTTCAAATAGAAAGCTTTTGTAACAAAGTTTTGTAACAAAACTACAAAGTTTTGTAGTTTACTGTCACTCTTGATCAATTTAATGCATCCTTTGTGAAAATAAATATTAATTTCTTTGGGGGGAAAAAAAAAAAAAATCTTACAGGCCCCCAACTTTTGAATCGTAGCGCAACTAAAAAAATGGCTTGGAAAATTGAAGGCCACTTTTATTAGCAGCTTATTTAACATTTGACTTGGGGGAACTCCAAAATAATGTTGCATTTCCAGGCAATGCCATAATTTACTATTTTTTTTTTACTCTGTAGAGATGCTGATTCACGATACCGTGCATTGTGATTGGCTGAGTTCCATTCAGGGAATACTTCTCCTCATGCTCATCATAACGGAGCTCCTGCCATTTCCATGGCCTATTCTCATCACGTGCTCCCTCCTTCGCCTCACAATATCCTCGAACCAACAAAAGAAATCAATCAAGCTCCGTAAAATGGAACAAATCAATAGCTAAATTCCAAATTCTTTGCATTCGCTGAGAGTTTTGGATCTCAGTGGAATGCTGGCCTTGAAAATAAACTGATCATCACAAAACAGAGGTTATCTCCAGAATAGTTGATAGAGTTTTTCCTTTGTGTGTGTGCTTTTGTGGTCCCCCTCATCTAGACCCAGCATGAAATGGATAGAGACTTTTGATCTCTCTTTGGCCTTTGAAGGTGCTCTGGGATTGTTATTATCCATCAAATGGTTTTGTAATAAGACTAGGTTTAGGACAAAATATGGAATACTTACAATATATTTGAAATGATTTTTCTGGCGATTTAAAAATTAAGCATGAATATTGCAACAGTTCTGAAGCACTTTTTATTTGGCTAAATAAAGAACAGTACAGTATAAATAGTAATATTGTGAAATATTAGAACACGTGCTGATTTGGTGCTCAAAAACAACATTTCTTAGTATCATCAGTGTAGAAAATAGTTTTGCTGCTTAATATTTAACATTTTTATTTCAGGATTCTTCAGGATTATTAATGTTTTTTTTACCGTCACTGTTGTATAAATGTAATGCATTCTTGCTAAATATAAATATTAATTTTGTTCCATTGAAAAATCTTACTGATTCTGGAAGTTGTGTAGATTTCTGTTTTTGTTATATTGGTAACTATATAAAATGATCTCATATTCTTCTTTGTGTTCATTTAAAATGAAAAATTTGAAATTGTATTTATTTTATCTGTTTATGCTTAACTAGATTTTTATTGTATATAAATTCTTGATCAAACATTTAAAAAAATGATAGTTCTTCTGATTGAAAGAAAAACATTATCAAAAGACTAAAATTAGTTGAGATGAATTCGGAGATATTTTAAACTATATCACTCAGCCGTAGTGAGTGCATATGAAAATCAATGTAGCATGTACATCGCTGTGGCTAATCAGGGCCATCAAGCCCTGCAGGCTTGCTTCCAACGTGCTCCACAGGTGTCCCCTTAAACTGTCACAAGATCAGTGTGATGCCCCGAGCTTTCCACACTTAGTGATTTATCTGTGCTTTAAATGTGTGTTTCAGAAACACTCCAAGGGACAGGATCTGTTTGATCAGATTATGTATCATTTGGATCTGGTGGAGGCTGATTACTTCGGTCTGCAGTTCATGGACCCAGAGCAGGTTGCGGTGAGTGGCACTTAATGAGTGTCCGTGCACGTGTGTGTGCGTGTGGCAGTGACCTGTTTTTCAATAAGCTGCAGCTCTTAGACCAGAAATGAGAAATGGAGAGTGTCAGTGTGAAACAGCCGCTCAACATCAATCAGGACAACAGGATTTTCTTTTTCTCAGCACTCAGACTAATAACAAACTCTTTGTCTTGTTACCTCTCCCTCCCTCCCACTGTCTCCCCCAATCCTCCCATGCTGTTTTCTGCTCTCTTGTTCTTCACATTTCCTTATGTTTTCAGCAATGGTTGGATGCAGCCAAGCCCATCAAAAAGCAGATTAGATGTGAGTAGTCATAAGACATCTCTCTCTCTCTCTCTCTCTC
>NW_015549580.1:1767359-1781823 GCF_001515605.1 Sinocyclocheilus anshuiensis
CTCTCTCTCTCTCACTCACACACACACACACACACACACACACACACATATACAAGTAGTTATTGTGGAGTTGTTTAGTTGGCTGGTCACAGGTGGTTGATGACCTTGGGCTCATAATTTACTGTTGCCTTAGTGACTAGTGACAAGTGTATACGAGTGTATACTATGGGTGTGACTAGAGCCAATCCCTATGTATGCTGTGCAAGACATACCCCACGCAGATCACTAAACAGAAAGCTGTTGGATGGAGAAAGTGGGAGATGGAAATAGCATCAATATAATTTGATTTCAGCACCGATTTAAAATATTTCAGGCCATGCAACTTGTGTGCAATCCAAAAAAGACTTATGTTGTCAGTGAAATGAGTCCATAGATTCTCTGGCATTTTTCTATATTATAGCGTAACCTCTTTATAACATTTTTAAAAGCCGTTGAGTCACACTGAATCAACATTAGCTGACTTATGCCTGTCTCTATGACAACAATCTTTCATAACCTTAAAGGAGAGCTGCTTGTCTTTTTTTCCCTTTAAAATGTATGTACAAATTTCATAGTCATTGACATTGGGTGTCTGTTTCATTCCGGCATACACATACTCTTACTCATAAAATCTCTCTGTCGTAGTTGGACCTCCATACAGATTGTTTCTCAGGGTTAAATTCTATTCTTCAGAGCCCAATAACCTTCATGAAGAGTTCACCAGGTAAACAACAGTTGTCATATATGCCTTTTCTTTGTCTGTCGTGTAAAGCTCTTTAATTAATCTGACTGAGATTTTTAAAGGGATAGTTCACCCAATTAGTATACAGTTTTTATATTGCCCATTTATCAACCATAACATGAAAATAATTATCTGCTTATCATATTCGCCAGATTTTTAATGGTTCATCCCTTATATGTATGGTATCGTATCTGCACTATAATATTTGACTTTGACCACTTTTTTTGCAGGTATCTCTTCGTACTGCAGCTTAGACAAGACATACTGTCCGGCAAGTAAGAAATTACGCTTACCTCACAGTGAGACGTGCACAAACATGCACACGCAGTGGAAAAAGGGAGCCTTTCATATCCCCCTTATTGCCCTGTGTCACACCTCTGACCCTCCCTCTGTTACGTGCACACACAGTGAGGCAGGGTTTCTACCGGGGTCCAATAAAAGCTCTGTTTCAGTGTGTATAATCTGGGTCTGGTCTCCTGGGTGCTGCTCTGCTCCTTTTTAATAAAAGGAACTCCAATGAGAACCAACACACAGCTTCTAATTTAAGAGCACAGATACACTCCGACACACTTTCCCACACAGGGGGCACACACTTTCTTACATAAACACAGGGTCTCGTCATCTCACGTTTTACGGAAGTGGATTTTGACCATTGTTTGAAAACTGTCCATTGAATGCTTTGAATGTTACCTTTTATATGCGGCAAACACATTTAGTGGCTGTTTTAAGGGTCATTATTATCATCATTAATCACCCCCATTTTGTTCAAATCTGACTTACTTTCTTATGTGAAACAAAAAAGATGTTTGCCTCCACGATATCCTTTCATCTCCACGTAATGAAGTGAATGAAACCTGCAGCTATCAAGCTCCAAAATGATGCACTATATTGTCTTCTGAAGTGATGTAGTTAAACATATTTATGATATTGCTTCAGAAGATTGAAATACTCTTGAGTGTGAGTACAAGACAACATTTTTAATTTTGGGTGAATTATTTTTTAATCAGCAATTTATCAGCAATGCATGATATATCAGTTATCAGCTGTTATTAGAGATTTTTCAATTTATCTGTATGTGTCAGTGTTCAGTTTTGCATGGTCATTTCCTCTATTTTTACTTTTCGATTACCTTGCTGCTCTGCTCCTTTTTAATAAAAGGAACTCCAATGAGAACCAACACACAGCTTCTAATTTAAGAGCACAGATACACTCCGACACACTTTCCCACACAGGGGGCACACACTTTCTTACATAAACACAGGGTCTCGTCATCTCACGTTTTACGGAAGTGGATTTTGACCATTGTTTGAAAACTGTCAATTGAATGCTTTGAATGTTACCTTTTATATGCGGCAAACACATTTAGTGGCTGTTTTAAGGGTCATTAAGTCTCTTCTTCTTCTCCAAGCAGGTTAAAGTGTCCATATGATGTGACTGTGGAACTCGGAGCTTATTGCTTACAAAGTGAGTTCTGTGTGATGTATGGGCAGTTTGGACTTTTTTTTTCATGTGTTTGCATATTTATACCAGATTTTTGCCTTTTCATTTCCATTTCTTTCTATTTCATGTGTTAATAGGTGAACTTGGGGATTGTGATCCATTAGAACACACTATTGTGTTGGTATCAGAGTTTCGCTTTTCACCCAAACAGACAGAGCTGATGGAGGCGGATATTTACCACAAATGGGCTGAGTGCAGGTAACCCCATCCGAGTCAGTATTTCTTATCCCTACCCTACACTCTTAAAAATAAAGTTTCCAAAAGGAGGTTTTTGTAGCAATGCAATTTTGGGTTCCCCAAAGAACCTTTAAGTGAGCAGTTATTTAAAAGTACCATTTTTGTTCTGAGTGTGAAGAGTATTCTAATAATCTGACGTAAATTTTCCATTATATAGAACCTTTTGTGCAATAGAAAACTTACATTTAGAGGTTCTTCATGGTAGCATTGGTGCCATTAAAGAACCTTTATTCTGGCAGCAGTACTGCATGTCCTGATATACAAGTTGATTGAAAGTGAAAGTACTATGCAACTTGACTAATAATAGCCAATCAGAAAACATTTGTGACCCTGGACCACAAAACCAGTCTTAAGTCGCTTAGCAATAGCCAAAAAAACATCGTACGAGTCAAAAATATCAATTTGTTTTAATGCCAAAAATCATTAGGATATTAAGTAAAGATCATGCTCCATGAAGGTATTTTGTAAATTTCCTACCGTAAATATATCAAAACTTAATTTTTGATTAGTAATATGCATTGCTAAGAACTTCATTTGGACAACTTTAAAGGCGATTTTCTCAATATTTTGATTTTTTTGCACCCTCAGATTCCAGATTTTCAAATAGTTGTATCTCGGCCAAATTTTGTCATATCCTAACAAACCATACATCAATGGAAAGCTTTATTTTATTTATTTATTCAGCTTTCAGATTATGTATAAATATCAATTAAAAAAAATGGACCCTTCTGACTGGTTTTGTGGTCCAGGGTCACATTTAATGTTTAATATAAAAGCACTGAACCACTGAGCAAGCGACCAACAAAATGTAGTTTCACAGTCTGGTTAGGACAGAAAGTAAGATTGACAGATATTTACTGCTTGACGCTTTGCCACATTGCACGGTGTAAGATTGTGCTTGTGTGTTTTGAATGAAGGTTTGATTGACTGAAGTGTCAGATTTGGTCTCACTTAATTAGATTTGGACACTTTCATTTGCTAGTGATAATCACACTCGAACTGTTTACATGCATTGAACATGAACTGAAAACTAGGCCTCCCTGTGGTTTTAATTAAATCCTCAGCTCTGCATTTGACCCCGTTTTAAGAGCAATCATCAGAGTCAGTGTGCTACTGTACAAGTACGTGCTCAGCTGAAGAACTTTCCCTACAGATGAGCTGTCGCATTTGTTTAAATGTGTCTGGATTGTTTGTTATTCTTGGAAATGAAATGTGAAATGTTGAGACTTTATAGACCCGGGGGTTGAAAATATTCAGTGCAAGACAGAAATAATGGCTTGAATTGAATTCTTGCAGATTTTGTCAGCCAGTGTAGATATTTGAGCAGAGGTATCATGTGAGAGGATTTCCAGGGGTTAATAACAATTGCTTGATGGGACATATGGCAAATGCTGTCAGGCTGTGCAAGAGGGAGTTACTGTAGTCTAGCCATGAAATGACGGGGCGCTGGACAAAGAGTTGAATGATGAGTTATGGTGTTCTTTACGGCTCATTAGTTTGAATGTTCACCAGAACATCTCTCTACAGGGGAATGAGTCCTTCTCAAGCTGAGCTGAATTTCCTGAATAAGTGCAAGTGGCTCGAGATGTATGGAGTGGACATGCACTTTGTGAAGGTGAGATCACTCCCTTTAGTTCATTTACATCCTTCCAGTACTTGGATTTCAAGGATTAGTTTTAAGATCGTATTCAAATTCTTGGTTTCATTATCTTTCATTATACCTTCACAATAGGAGAATTATCTCCAACAATAAGAGCTCTATAATAATACTGTACTTTACAAAGACAATATTATACCCCATAATATCTCCATTACATCTTTCTATATTAGTATTATACCCTGTTAAAAGCTGCATTTATTCTTTTACAACAGCAGCTGAATTGATCTTTATCATAGCATTATCAGAAGTAATATCCACCTATTCATCAATCAATTTAATGCATCAACTCTTAATAGTACCTGTGATATCAGTTGGTAGTACTCTACTGTTCAATTGTTTTGGGTAGGATTTTTTTTTTTTTAAACATTTTCAAATAGGGCTGCACATTATCATCATTAATCATTCAAAGTCCACATATGTTATTCTGCGTGCTTAAGATGTGTTTTTATTTCTACAGGTTATCTTAAGGGTTTTTTCCATTGTTTTAATTTGAGTTTTAGTGTAACATTATAATACCATGCATATTTTTACTTTTTTATTAAAAGAAGAAACCAATCCAATGCATAGTTCACATTTGAGGCTTAATACTATAGAAAAGCAATAAAGGTTTTTCAGTTAGTATTTTCAGCTGGTTTATTTTCACTAAAAATATAGCATGCCGTTGCTTCAAACAATGATATAAACATAATTCATTGTAAATTGTGATAATCCTAATTAATAATTGCAATTGCAATTTCAAGGGAATAATCGACAATTATGATTTTAGTTATAATCGTGCAGCCCTACAAATAAATTAATTATTTTATTCAGCATGGATGCATTAAATTGACCAGTTTATGGTGTTATAAATATTTCTATTTCCAATAAAAGCTGTTCTTTTGAACTTTCTATTCATCAAAGAATCCTAAAAAAATGTATCACCGTTTCCACAAAAATATTAAGCAGCACAACAGCTCAACATAGATAACAACAATAATTATTATAATAATAATTACATTGTAAAATATATAAAAACAGAAAAGAGTTGTTTAAAATTGTAATAATATTTCACAATATTACCATTTTTACTGTATTTTGGTCAAATAAATGCAGTCTTATATAATAAATGAGCATAAGAGAACTGTCAAAAAATAAAAAATAATACCCAACCCAAACTTTCGAACGGTAGTGTATTTATTATACCTGTTCAGTCAAACCTGTGTAATATACTTGTGAGATGGTGTGTAAAAGTGCTCTATACTGACGTGCAGGGACGGGATGGAGGAGAATATGCTCTGGGACTCACACCAACTGGAATCCTTGTTTTCGAGGGATCCAGCAAAATTGGTCTCTTCTTTTGGTGAGATTCACAGATACACCCCAGTTGTTCTGACCAGTAGCTGGGTCTTGACCCTTCAGTCATGGCTGATATTTTCCATCTCAACATGATGTATGTAAATGTTTCCATTCAGGCCTAAAATAACCCGTCTTGACTTTAAGAAGAACCGACTGACATTAGAGGTGGTGGAGGATGATGAAAAGGTAAGTTTTACTTACACAAAATTGAACTCACTTATCTGTGCTCACACTCTAGACCAGACTCCTTCAGCCTTGGTTGATATGTTTACATAAGCTGGTAAAATAATCACTATTGCCGTGGAGTCATACTTGTACAATACAATTTAATATTGCTTAATACATTTTAAGGTGGGAGAGACAATTAAATATTTAGCTGAACTTTAGCTTTGTTCATGCCAAGTTTTTCACATCATTTTTTTTAATTCATTCATAATTTAATATAAAATAATTTTAATATTAAAATACAATAGTAAAACATTAAAACATTCATGAATAATTTGGAAAGCCCTGTGCTCTATATTTTTAAGTGCTCTAAAACTTTCTTTTGCACATGTATTGTTTGTGCATGCAGGGCCGAGAGCAGGAGCACACGTTTGTGTTTCAGCTTTCGAGTTCTCAGGAGTGTAAGCACTTATGGAAGTGTGCAGTCGAGAGCCACGCCTTCTTCCGGCTCAGACAGCCAACCCACAACAAGAGCAACCACAGTGACTTCACACGCCTCGGCTCGCGGTTCAGATTCAGGTCCATACACACACGTACACCTATTCTGGCAACATACTTACACTGTCGCCTTTTTTAAGTGTCATGTTGTTTGTGTTTACAGTGGAAGGACTGAATATCAGGCCACACGCAGTGGTAAAGTCAGGAGAGCAAGCACTTTTGAGAGAAGACCAAGTAAAAGATATCCCTCACGGGCCCAGTCTATGGTCAAGGGTAGGTCTGTGCCGTATCTTCTTTCAATAATCAACCTAATGCATCTCTGACATGCTTAATCTGTGTGTCTGCCCTGCATCTGACTCCGAAGCCTTTAAATGCTCCTTTATTACAAGTGCCGCATCACATCACATATGTCATGTTTATATGACTGCTTTTGTCTTTCACAGCCATAACTCCAGCAAAACATCCACATCTAAGGTAAAGCCACACAAACACAATTGTGAGCACTCTGATATAAAAACATGCTTATTTAGTTATTTTTGTTGTGCTTGAGTAATGTAGAATTATTTTTGCTTTGATTGTGTAATCAAAGTTTCTCTCTCCATTCTGTAGTGCACAGACCAGCCCTGAATCAAGCTTAACACCGGTACTCTTTCAATATCCTTCATCCTTTATATGATTATTTCAGTAAAAAATAAGTGTGGGGATTTAGTAGCTACATCAGGGATATTTAGACTGGTGTTCTAAGGCCTTTTTATTTTGTACATTTTTTTAGGGCTGTCAAGATTTTACATATTAATTGAATATGTTTTTATTAAATGATATTTTTAATGTTTTCAATCTGTTTTTTATTTTTAAAGACTGGTCCAAAATGATGGTTGAAAAAAAATTTGAAAACTAATATGAGATGGGGGAAAAAATTAATTTCAGTGCTTTTAGTATCGCCTTCTCCAAATAAACTTTGTGTTAACTCGCATATGTAATTTTTTATTTTTTTACAAAAATTTGCAAGCAAACGCAAAGTTTCTCAGGGAAATGTAAAGTTTTTTTTCAAGAGAAGGCACAAGCAAAAGTTTTGCAAGAGAGTGCTTCTCAGCAGAACACAGTACTTCAGCGAGAGAATGCGAAAGCATTTAAATAACATTTTTCCTCTCATCACAATTTTTTTTCCCCATTATCATGTCCCTTTAGGGGTTCTGTAGAAAACCTGAGCCTTGTGACTCACTTCTCCAAATAACATTCAGGGGAAAAAATTATGCGCATAGCATGATAGTTTTTTTTTTAAACATAGACTGATATTAACCGACTAAGTTCTTAATGCTGAAGTAACTGGCAAGAGGCTTCACTCATATGAATCATATTTTTTCTGTTTCCCTCCAGTATAAGCACAACATTCCAATTGCACAGGAACCCTGGAAAAGACCACATCCGTCTAGTCTGACCCCTCCCCTATACATACAGCCTATGGAACTGGGACACGTTCCACCACCACACAGGTATACATTTTATCTACCAAAACTGAAAGATAAAGCCTCTGCCAATCTTTCAGTTTCTGTAAAAAAAAAAAAAAAAATCACAAAATGTAGGCTGATCTCATCTGTGTTTCACCTGCATGTACATATGTGTCTGATTTAGACCCTCCAATGTGGACAGACCCCCTGCGAGCAGTAGTGGGTTTGGTGAGAGCGGTTTGATTGAGCGCAGTGGCAGGAGTGTGTCAATCGTGCACAGAGACAAAGTTATGACTGCGCTGTGAGCATGTGAAAGAGTGTTTGGATGAGCTGCTCACCTTTGTAAAATAGATCGCTGAATGCTCGCATCCAATCACAGTCTGTCATCCATCTGCATCATCACACCTGCAGGAGTCTCATCCGTTGCTTGTGATCATCCACCATGTGACATGTCTCAACAGACCAAATGCATCCTGAATGCTAAAAACTTATTCAGCATATGTAGACCTTGATGTCTGACTCTGACAATCTGCATGTTGATGGCTTTTAGAGTTTTGCATGATTTACGATAAAATTTAGAACTAGCAAACTACCTGAAAGAGGATGTCAGGATATGTAACTGCTGCTGTTGTGGCTTTATATTCTATAGCAAGTTCGCTCAGTTTTGTCCCAACGCTACTCTTAACACATCAGATCCATCTCACCAAGCTGTTAAAAATTATGGACTAAAAATTAAGTGTGCAACAACTTCCAGAAGCCAGACTGAGCACCGTTGTTCTAGATTATAGCCTATTTTATCATTTTAGTTCATAGATTTGTGCATATTATGTCTGAAAGTTTACTTTTAAGTGCAAATCACTTATATAATATGCCAAGCAACTCACTGTTTACAAACCCTGCTTTACTTAATTTAAATTCACCTTGAAAGTACTCGTGACGGCTGTTTTATATGTGCTACTGATCATTACGTATTTGCTGAAGTGTTGAGTTAGAAATCCATCGAAATCCGTTCAGTCGGCAAGGGACGGGGGCTTTTAATGATTACAGACTGCTGCAATGAGGCCTGCCTTAATAAATGTGTTTACACTAATTGACTCAATTTTATTATGTAAACACTTGACATTTGCTTCTCATTTTTGTATTAACATTTGCACTGTTCCATTTTCTGTTTAATAACACCATTTGCATAAACAGTTGATGTTGTTGGTCCATCCATTGAAATTACTTTCATAAGCACTGTTATTATATTAGAAAGCTGTGTGCATGTTTCTGCATGTCATTTTACTGTGGTTATTCATAACTTGCTACTTGACAATAAATCAATAAGTACCAGCTCAGGTTTGCATTGGTCATGTGCTGGTGTTAATTGTGTTGTGAATGCATATAGGATCAATAAAGATGACGCATGCCATTCTGTTGCATGTGTGAGTGGGTGTGTAGATATGTATGAATTAACTTGAGAGCCTCTTGTTCCCTAAATCTTAACCTCATACAGACTAAAATAATGTGGGGCTGTCACATGTACCATTGTACACTGTGTCATTGTTTTATAGTTTCCCTTTGAGCACTGCAGACACCCGGAGGTTTAGTGTGGAAGAGAACGAAGCTCCTCATTTTGGAAAGATCCATCGCTGCTACCATCGCCATGGATACGAAAAACAGGAAGCACTGTGCCTCACGACAGCTAAACCTAGTGAGTCCTGAGTCTGACTACTTGACTTGGGTGCTGCTATTATATATGTTAAATAATCAAGAACTTATATTTGTCTTCTTACATTTTGAAGACATATTGTTATATATTTGGTCTATTTTTGCCCCGCCAATACAGAATCAAGGTTCGCGTGTCTCCGAACAGCTCACGCTAGTGATTCGTGTGTTAGAACGGTTTGAACGAGTCTGTTAAGTAAATGATTTAGGCTACGTTCACACTGTGAGCCTTAGTGCTCAATTCCGATTTTTTTCTCAGATCCGATTTTTTTATGTAGCTGTTCACATTGTTGTTTTAAATGTGGCCAATATCAGTTCCCTCTCGAGCTTTCACGAGACATCACGGAGACATTTCTCCGTTATGGGAACTCCTTCCCTTCCAACCTTTCTTGAAGTCCTACTGGCTGACGCCAGTCCAAATGACTGGCCAATTGTCGCGAAGTTTGCAAATCGCATGCAAATACTGATGAGCTCGAGAGGCAGTATAAAATGCGGTGCACGCGACAATTACGTCAGAATCTTCTACTTCACCTGCTGAATTCACTATGGCAACAATCTGCAAGATCTGCGCGGGACCAATCGAGCCGCCGGATCAACACGACCACTGGACGAGTCCGACTGCGGGTATTGAGCGGACCTGCCGGCCCGCGTGCTCCAGACCCGCTGCGATGTGGCTCGCGGCCTATTCGGGGTGAGGCCCACTGCCGCTGGTGGGCCCTCCCGGTGACGGGAGCGTCGTCTTGCCTCTCCGCCAACCCCAACGGTCGCCCCCCCCCCCGGCCTCCTTCCCCGAGGACTGCTTCCGCCCTCCTTCCAGCATTGCGGAGTTTGTGTCCTTTGGCCAGGAGGAAGGGGATGACACGATGTCCATCTCGGCCTCGGAGAGGGAAGATTGGGCGGGATCAGAGTCTGATCAGCCGGACAGCATGGGGACCCCAGACCTCCAGGAGGAGCTCATGAGGGTTCTCTCGAAGGTTGTCCAGGAGTTGGAGCTTACCTGGAGTCCTCCAGAGGAGCCTGCCAGGAGTAAGCTCGACTCCTGGTATTTCAGGTCCACCCGGAAAGCTGACTCGAGGGCGTCTCGGACATCAGCCTCCCCTCGAATTCGTGCAGAACCACCGCCCACCTTGCCAATAAAGCATATGCGTCTGATGTTGAGGCGGCTTCCGCGCTACACGCCATGGTGGTGCTGCACCGCCTGCTCCTGCAGGCGGCGTAGGGCGGAGCCCTCACGGTGGAGGCTGTTAAGGATCTTAACAGGTGGAGAGTGCGCGAGCGGCCCGGCTCCCAAGCGCCACAAGTTCATGTGTTGGAATGTTTGTGTGTTGGATGTTCATTCAATAAAAATGCATACATTCTCACAAAAAGAGCTTTTTCCTCCTCACTCAGTCAATGCAGTGCCGCTCGCCCCGCCTCAGAGCAGTGCAGAGCCGCCGCCCACACACTCGCCGGCGCATCCAACGACCAAGCCGCTAAAGCCGCTATGTCAGTTCCTGAGCGTGTGGGAAGTTATTCCGGGAATCTCGCGCTGGCTACTCGGTGTGATAGAGCGTGGGTATACCCTTCAATTCAGACGCAGACCACCCCGTTTCAATGGCGTGGTGCAGTCTCTAACATTGACTCGAAATGCCCTGGTTCTGAGACTAGAGGTATGCAGTCTGCTCGAAAAAGGAGCAATAGAGATAGTCCCTCCGAGCGAGCTGGAGAGCGGGTTTTACAGCCGCTATTTCGTGGTACCCAAAAGAGACGTGGGACCCGGGACACGCTAGTCAGCCATATAGACACGCTGCTTCGTCACTTGGAGTCCCTAGGGCTATGTGTCAACATGCAGAAGAGCATTCTCGCCCCGAGTCAGTCTATAACATATCTGGGAGTGTGCTTCGACTCGGTGGAGATGAGAGCCCGCCTCTCTCGGGAGCGCTCGTCGGCCATTTTGTCTTCCCTGCGCCATTTCAGACTGGGCAGCTCGGTTCACTTGAAGGAATTTCAGAGGCTGCTGGGACTCATGGCGTCTGCTTCAGCGGTATGTCATCTGGGTTTACTACACATGCGCCCGCTGCAATTATGGCTGAAATCTCAAGTCCCTTGGACGGCGTGGGCTTCGGGCCGTTTGCGCATCACGGTCTCCCGCGGCTGCATCGAAGCGCTGAAGCCATGGCGCAACCCAGATCTCTTCAGCCTAGGGGTTCCCCTGGGCTTGGTGACGTCACGCGTTGTGGTCACGACGGACGCATCGACTCGCGGCTGGGGAGCAGTGTGTGAGGGCATGCCGACTTCGGGGCTGTGGTCAGAACCCCAGAGCCGGTGGCACATAAACCGCTTGGAGCTGGAAGCAGTGTTCTTAGCTCTAAAGGATTTTCGGCCGCAGCTGGAACAGCGACAGGTACTGAGCACTCGCCGGCGCTTCCAACGACCAAGCCGCTATGTCCGTTCCTGAGAACGTGGGAAGTTATTCAGGGGATCTCACGCTGGCTACTCGGTGTGATAGAGCGTGGGTATACCCTTCAATTCAAACGCAGACCACCCCGTTTCAATGGCGTGGTGCAGTCTCTAACATTGACTCGAAATGCCCTGGTTCTGAGACTAGAGGTATGCAGTCTGCTCGAAAAAGGAGCAATAGAGATAGTCCCTCCGAGCGAGCTGGAGAGCGGGTTTTACAGCCGCTATTTCGTGGTACCCAAAAGAGACGTGGGACTCCGCCCGATTCTAGATCTCAGGCCCATCAACAGAGCGCTTTGCAAGCGTCCATTCAGGATGATAACGCTGAAACAAATCCTGGCGCAAATTCGCCCCGGGGACTGGTTTGCGTCCGTGGATTTAAAGGACGCATACTTTCACATTCAGATAGCACCGCATCTCCGGTTACTATCGTAACCTCGGTTCCCTGAGAACGGGAACGAGACAGCACGGAGGTCGCCGTGTTCGCTGCTCGACCAGCTAAGGGGCGTTCAGTATCAGATTCTGACGTAATTGTCGCGTGCACCGCATTTTATACTGTCTCTCGAGCTCGTCAGTATTTGCATGCGATTTGCATACTTCGCGACTCAAAGTGCATGGATGCAGCACTTTCCCCTCTCAGAGCGAGTGGGATGCGCGTTCGTCAACTATCTGGACGATTGGCTTATTTTAGCTCAGTCCCAGGACACGCTAGTCAGCCATATAGACACGCTGCTTCGTCACTTGGAGTCCCTAGGGCTATGTGTCAACATGCAGAAGAGCATTCTCGCCCCGAGTCAGTCTATAACATATCTGGGAGTGTGCTTCGACTCGGTGGAGATGAGAGCCCGCCTCTCTCGGGAGCGCTCGGCGGCCATTTTGTCTTCCCTGCGCCATTTCAGACTGGGCAAATCTGTTTTCTTGAAGGAATTTCAGAGGCTGCTGGGACTCATGGCGTCTGCTTCAGCGGTATGTCATCTGGGCTTACTACACATGCTCCCCCTGCAATTATGGTTGAAATCTCGAGTCCCTTGGACGGCGTGGACTGCGGACTGTTTGCACATCGCGGTCTCACATCGCGGGCTGCATCGAAGCTCTGAGGCCGTGGCGCAACCCAGAACTCTTCAGCCGGGGGGTTCCCCTGGGCTTGGTGACGTCACGCGTTGTGGTCACGACGGACGCATCGACTCGCGGCTGGGGAGCAGTGTGCGAGGGCATGCCAGCTTCGGGGCTGTGGTCAGAACCCCAGAGCCGGTGGCACATAAACCGCTTGGAGCTGGAAGCAGTGTTCTTAGCTCCCCGCTCTCAGGGAACCGAGGTTACGATAGTAACTGGAGACGTTTTACAGTGTGAACAGATCATGGTTCTGGACTGACCCGCATGCGCAAAATAATGATACGAACAGGGTTTCCAGGTTTACACAACATAATCCGCCCAATTGCTTCTCAAAACTAATCCAAAACTAGCACAACCATGTTCAGGCGAATAAATCGCGTTAGTGTGGTCGCGTAGACCCACGAAGTTGAAAAACATTGCGCGCAACAGTGGAAAAGTAGCCTAATTCCGCGGAGAAACTGGATTTGGCAACACTCGCGCAGCGCGCGGTCATACGGAAGTAAACACGGAGGACATAAAGTAAACAATTATGCGTTTATTTATAGTGTGATCTGCTACCGAATCCGGCGAAATTATGTGCAGGCAATATTATAAATAAAGACAAGGATGTGACAAAATACAGCAGAGTCTTTAAGCTTTTATGATACGAGCCCTCATGTTTTGTTTGTATATAGAGTTGTCACTGTAATTCTTATGAGTTCTGACACATTACACTTCCACTGATTACTTTTCGCAACTGTCTTGATAACTTTGGGCATGTAAAAATCTTTGAAGTGTTTCCCGTCAGTGCGCAATTATGACGAATGTCGATCTAGAGTGACGTAAAAGTCGCATGAAATCCAACATGACTGTTGACACTGCGCTCGCATTGCAAAACATCTGACATGTATCGGATTTAGTATCACATATGGAAGTGGCACAAATCGGAATTGAAAAAAACGGATTTGGGCAACATTTGCCTGCAGTGTGAACGTAGCCTTAGTGATTCATGTATGGAGATAGAATTGTTGCATAATCCCAAATAAACAGATTATGATAAACAAATAAATGTAAAGAGATCAACAAAAATTAAACATATTGATAAATAAATAGAATGGGAATCCACAAATATCTATTTATGTCACAAACACAACTTTGCCTGGCATTCATTTGAGGATCTTGAAACATTTCTAGCATCAAGCCACTGACAAATCCACAAATGTGTGGACTCCACCCACCATCTACTCAAGCAATCAGATAACAGCCACACTTCGCTGACCAATCGTAGCACGTTCTCGCTTTAACCAATCACGTTTTGCTGTTATCTGATTGGCTTGAATAAATGGTGGGTGGAGTCCAAGGGGTGATCGCGTTCCATGCGGCTGGGTGGGAAGGTGGCGATTTGACCCAAGGTCCTTTCACACACAAAAACAAAGTAAACTATAACAATAACTATTAGCGTCCACACCAACGGAAAGTAACGTTCTGATTAGTATGTAAGCGCTGTTTGTCGCTTTAAAACCTCAAGATTTCTCACACCAAGGAAGATAACTATAAAGTTTTAATATTTGTTCTAATTCTAGGAGAATAGGAAAGTTCACAGCTATAACACTAGAACGAACAACACAGAGCAACAATATCTTCGGAATCACTTAAAAAAAA
>NW_015549580.1:1781859-1786714 GCF_001515605.1 Sinocyclocheilus anshuiensis
ATATATATATATATATATTAACAACCAATCAGAATCCACTTGAATTAAACAGGCACACACTGTTTTTTTTCTGTTTTTTTGGTTACCAACATTTTACAAAATATCTTTTTTTGTGCTTCACAAGTCACAACTTTCAAGAGTTTTATATAGTTTTTGTCTGGTGAAAATTTTTGGGGAAGACATTTTAATGAGCTGAACAATTGGCATGTTGTTAAACAACAGCATAATCCATTAAACACAATACTTCTATCGCTCTCAGCCTCGTTTTCATTCCTCTCAAAAATTAAAGGGGTCATATGATGCGATTTCAATTTTTCCTTGCAATGCAACGAGTAAAAAGACAGTATAAGGGTGTACACGGTTGCCTTGAACCGAGCCCGAGCGCGATAATCCCTCCTCCCCACTCCCCCACTGGCCTGCACTCACACTTGCACTAAACTTTCCAGGATGGTGCATGCTTACGTCATGTATGAGATAACGGAGAAAACCACTTTCGCTAATATTCTGCCGAATAATTAATAATAATTGATTTATAATGTATGGCGTACATTGATTTTCACTTGTATGTATCAGAAAATTATTACGGAGACAGCTGAGGTTAATTAAATAATTTTCAGCTTTACTCGCAAACTACATTTCCTGTTCATCAATAAGGTAAGAACCAGAGCCATTATAAACCTAAATATACTTTGAATATACTGAATTAAATTTATTGAAAAGTGTAGTGTAGTAGTAGTAATAGAATATGTTTGCGGTCGTAATGATGCCAGTAGCACACACAAAATAGTATCTGTTCTGCGCTCCGGCACGGTTAGCGCTCACACTGCATGCGTACCAAGCCCAACCGAACTGCGCCCTGGCCCACCTCTTCCAACCGGGCCAGGGTCGGCTAAACGAACCGCGCCCGAGTTCTGGCCGCGGAGCGCTCACACTAGTCAAACGAACCGGGCTTTGGGGGTCAAACGCGCTCAGGCACGGTTCAAAACGTCTAGTGTGAGTACACCCTTAGTCATTATAATCCGTAAATTATGTCCCCACTGGATGCAACAAATGCCTCGTTTATAATGGGTTTTAATGTTTTTGTCTCGTCGCTCCGGCCGGGACAAGGCATCACAATATGGGAAGGGGCGTAACATTTCTGTCACACGCTTGAGGTATTCGGCCAATCACAATGCACTGGATAGCTGGCCAATCAGAGCACACCTCGCTTGTCAGACCGATGAGCTTTGTAAAAATCGACGCGTTTCAGAAAGGCGAGGCATAGAGGAGAAACAATAATGTACAGTATGTGGAAAATAATGTTTTTTTTTAACCTTAAACCACATAAACACATTTCATTACACCAAATACACAAAATAATGTTCTTTTTAGCAACATCATATGACCCCTTTAAATATGCTGCTACCCTCACTAAGGTCTATTGGACTTTACTCTGGGAATGCCACTCTGCCAATCAAATTCGAGGAGTGAAACTAACTTGTAAAATTCAGAATATGTATGCTGATGTGCTTGTTTACATCAGAAGCTTGGGTCGTGTCTCCTGGGCTCCCGGATGAGTTGGATCGAGCTCTGCAAAACCAGCTAGAAGCAGAACCTGCAGCCTGGCCGGCCCTCCATATCAACATAGACATGGTCAGTTATGGAGATCACAGCCACCTGGAACATAAAGAAAAGATTTTTATGGCTGTTTTGCCATGTGCCATGTGAATAAGTATTCAATTCCCTCTGTAACTACAGGCAGAGGAAAATCCACTTTCTGAGAAAAGTCTTCCTTCCTCCCCTGCAGTTTTACAGGAACAGCCGAAGAGCAACATCTCTAAAGTAACTGCTCTCACAGACAGACGGCACAAACATGACACTCTATTCATAAAAGCTGATGCAAAGTTAATTTGTCTATTTATATATTTGCATCTAATGTACCTGAAAAAAAAAACAGGTAATTCCAGATAAATGTGGTCAAGTTTAAAGTTGCAATGAAATGGAAGTAGCAACATATTTTCTAATGAGTGATGCACATCGGACTGTAATAATTTAAAAAGAAAACAAGAAGGCAAGAAGACTAAATAACTGAAGAAGTCGTTTTCACCAGAAGTTCAAATTATGACAGTTTGATAAAACATTAAGAATTCTTTTTTTTTTTTATGAAACACATACAGTACATGGATGAATCATTCACAATAATATCTGTAATATGTATTTATAAAATATAGCTAAATTTTCATTTCATGCTAAATTTAATGCTTAACCAGCTTGATTAGGTCTCCTGTTCCATAAGGTGGTCTAACAAACCTGAGGCTGACCAAGATCTACCAGGTTGACCTCAGCCACATCCAAAATAAGGTTTTCTGCAGTGATGCCATAGAATAACCATTTTTCCTATGAACCCTTCAGTGAACAGTTCTTGAAAGAACCATTTTTTTCTTAGTGTGAAGAACATTTTATTAATCTAAATTATCTTTTTGCACTTTAAAGAACCTTTTGTGCAATGGAAAGGTTCCATGGATGTTAAAGGTTCTTCATGGAACCATTAATGCCAATAAAGAATCTTTATTTTAAAGGGTGTATAGCCTAAAACCAGTTTGACCAGCTAGGAACCACATAAAGCCACCTACCTTGTATTGGATTTGGGAAAAAATGTCAAATACTGTACAACTATACACAGGATAATTAAAAAAGTTACAAAATGAGGGCATGTGACAGTAGCAGTGAGATGATGCATAGCTTGTGCTCTGCTCTATCCTACTGTAGCATGCCACCCAAAGTGATAGTGGAACCTCAAAGGGGAACTCTTCAAGTGGAGACCAAACAGACAGGTGAGAACAGCAGGGACCAGCTCTGGAAGTTAGTCTATCTCAAATGGTTTTCAAGCATCAGAAACCATCAAGCGTCTTTGTCTCTGTGCGTTACATTCACTGACTTCGGACTCCTATCTCAGGTATCCCAGCTCCTCACAGGATTCAGGCTCAAGCAGTATGAACACAGAGAAGCCCAGAGTGGACCGGCGCAAACGCCTTGTCAGACAGTTCAGCTTGTGAGTCACTAGGCGAAATACAGTGCTTATCTTCTGGAGCCTTTTAGATTTAACAATGAGGCCTCTCTTGATATATTTTATTTGTCCTATAGTAACCATAGTGATGAAGATGACCTCCCTGAGGCACTTGCAGCCATCTCCTCCCAGTGCAATATGGAAAAATCCTCCTCAAACAGCTCCTTGGACAAACAGGTCCAACCACCCATATACCCACCGGTAAGATTTACTATGCCCGCTAGGGATGCAATCAAAATGTATTTTTCAATCAAAAAGTTTTCAGTTACTGAAGCCATAGTAGAAAGGCTCTGTTCACGGTCTGCCTTGATTAATTTATTCCACAAGAGAAAATATCCAATAACAAATATCCAATTTCAGGGAGACGGGGGAAATTATAATGAAGAAAAAAATTAATCAGTGCACCTTTAAAGGAATAGTACACTCAAAATGAAAATCCTGTAATCATTCACTCACCTTCATGTTGTTCTAAACATGGTTGACTTCCTTTTTTGTACTGAACACACACACACACAAATATGTTTTTGAAGAACATAGTGAAGCAGACATTTTTCAAAATATCTTGTGTTCCTCAGAGGAAATTCAGTGTTCATTTTTTTGGTGAACTGTCCCTTTAAGTTAATGACGGTACTATTCTTAAAAGGGATCCAATTACACACGCGATTCGTGTAGTAGCCTACATATTTACATACACGTGTGTGTGTTTTGTTAAATTGAGAAATATAAAGGGGAAACATATTGTAAATTTGTTTGTCAATACATTCATGTATGTTCTAGTCCAGTAGACACAATCCGTGACGATTTAGAAAGTGAAACTCGGTCAAAAACTCGGTTTTTAAGTTGATTATCTTTAGCATTATGCATCCGCCTTTGGCCAGTTGTAGTCTGGTAGCGATGACGCATATTCACCTCGAGTGGGAGTGGCACTGTTCACGCGGTTGCGCGCTCCTACTCCCTCCTCCACCGGCTATGCACCTTATTTTAATGTAAGAGCATTTTCAACTAAAATGTACTAAGCTTCCGGTGTCAGCCTCTTCCACTTATGTTAGCAGTACAACAATAATCATTATGCTGTTTGTACTATTTTAAAAGTATTTTTACTACTTTGTTTACTGCACTTTGTTCTTTTAGTTACCTATAGAATGTATACTCACCTATGGTGTATGTATACTGTATAAATAAGGTGAATACTGTATGCTTTAGTTTCTATCACAAAATAAAATGTAACCATTGTTACTGATATACATCCACTGATATGCAGTAACAGTTTTGTTTGGTTTATTACAATATATATATATATATATATATATATATATATTACTTTAATCACTGGAGATACTGTATGTGACAATATACAGACCTTTTTTTCTTCTTCTCCATAGCAGAAGGATACGTCACATTTAGAATGTGACAACTCTCCACTGTTCTTTCCAAGTCCAGTACCTCACCTGCTTCCATATGCTACACAGACAGAAAGGTAACACAAACTAACAAACACACACAACCACACAGTTTCCTGGTTTCCATGTTTTATGGGGACTTCCAATAGACGTAATGATTTTTATACTGTTCAAACTGTATTTTCTATCCCCTTACCCTAACCCTACTCCTCGCAGAAAACTTTCTGCATTTTTAGATTAAAAAAAAACAAACTTCATTCTGTATGATTTATAAGCTGTTTTCCTCATGGGGTCTAAAAAATGTCCCCACAAGGTCAAAAATTAGTGGTATTACTATCCTTTGGCCACCATAAGTGAATACCGGGTACACTACACACACACACACACACACACACACACACACACACAC
>NW_015549580.1:1786757-1807833 GCF_001515605.1 Sinocyclocheilus anshuiensis
CAAACAAACAAACACACACACACACACACACACAGTCAGGCCCTTTCCAAGATCTTGAATAATTCCATTAAGATATAAGTAGATATATTTTCCTAATATATATCTGCCTTCCAATCTCTGATTATTCATATCTTTCTGATTATTCATATCTTTCTTTTGTTTTGTGTTTGTCTATTTTTCTTTCCATCTGTTGACGTGGGTCTTGATGTTTTTTCTCTGATTGTTCCCATCTTTCTTTCTGTTCGTCCGTCTGTCTTTGTATGTGTGAAGCTCTGAAGACCTGCGGATGGAGAGAGAGAAACTGCTGAGGGCTCTGTTAATTAACTTAACTCAAAGCACTAATTTCACTGTTACACAGTATATGAACCTGAACAAACCTCTATGCTATAAGAGCTGTTTTAGCATTATGCTAATACCACACAGCAGTGTTTAAAGCGGTAACAGCAACATTTCTATGTTTATTGGCTTGTTCTGTTCATAGCATGGCATTGGCACTGTATAATCTGGTTAACTTTTAATAATTCTTTAAACTTTCCCAGTGTTTTATAATCTATGGTTTCCTGAAGTTAAGGGGGAGGAGTTTATTTAAACTAGTCAGCCTTCCCTTAAAACTGTCAATGTATAAACCTACTGTATGTTCGGAATAGAATAGAATACTACTATACTACGCACTGTTTCTGTAGTATGCAGTATTTATACTGTGCACAGTATGCAAAATACCGGGATGAATGTATGGTATACTGCAGAACACTCCCGGGACACTATATCCCACAATGCAATGCGTTCAAACGTCTGCGACGTGCGAATGTGACGTGAACTCGTTTTCTCATTCATTACTTAATTGAACAGCTCAAATGACATGTTTGCATATTTTGAACATTTTTGAAAAATAGAACATTTTAAAAATTGGATTAAAATATATTTTTATTTCTGAAGCAATTAGCGCCACTTAAGCTGAAAGCATAATGGGGTCATGCAACTATTGTACTACTGTTTAAAACGTGCCCATATATTGTACTGCATCATATTCTATTTTTAGACAGTGTATATATAGTGTGTATTTCGCAGTATGCAAATCGGTATTTTATTCTGAACATGTGCTTAAATGTCTTGCAAAGTTAAAGGTTTCTAATATATATTTTGTGCAGAATTTTAATGCTATCCATAATATACATTTTCATATAAAACTGCAGTTTTATACAACAACCTCCTTTATCTCTCTTGTAAACTAAAAACAAAGACATTTTCCGGAAGTGCGATGAGTAGAGATCAAGTTTTGATGCTTACATTGCCCACTAGAGGGTATTAAATATGCATTTCAAGTTTGCCTTCTAGAAGTAGATCTGGAGCAACAAAATTAAATGTAAACTTTTTATTTTCTTGTTTACAACTTGATTATCATAAGGGAGAGCAACTCCAGTGTTAATATTTTGATATGACAACACTTACTGAAATAAAATCTATTTAATGTAGCTCAATCACTTCTCACTTTTTTTTAGGTGTGTAAATGCAAATATGTATATAATGAGTCAGTCAATCAATCCCTCAGAAACGTTGTTAAATTTTCCTTTATTTTAAATTATTATAAAATATCAAAATAAAATAATACTTTCTCCAAACAGCCAAATTCTTGATTTCTCTTTTCTACATATGTTTATGAATTAATATGATGGTAACAGATTGGAACATGAAAGAGTAGTGCTTTTACTTAACTACTGCCTGTTGGCATGTGTGGGTACTAGTATAAATCACACGGACTATTTCACTGTCATACACTTTACTCCTACTTCTCATAAAAGCCTAAACATGCAAATTACTCCTAGTATTTTTTTTTTTTTTAAAGCACAGAATATAATAAATGAGGCACATTGGCATAAACAAAAAGGAGGGTACTAATGGGATACAGCTGCAGGTAACAAATAAACCTGTTCACATTCCAGGAGATGCACACAAACACTCTCCTTAATACACAGACAATGGGTGAAATTACACCTGTGTGCATTACAGCAGGCCCGAAACACTCTCTGAGTGCAGTATGGTTACATCATCTACTACACATGTACACAACAACAAGCACATTTATCTATAGAATTTTGTACATTGATTGGTACGGACAATACATATTTTTCTTAGGCATGACACAGATACACAGATATAAAGCACAAAGTTGTTCCTGATTCTGTTTCTGAGCTATTTTTGGCGAAATGACTTAGAAGAACTACATGTTGCAGACATCCACGAACTACACTGTGCGTGGTCTAAGAATTTGGCGAATCTTGTAAACATGTTAGAACAGCTAGCTCTATGAACTTCATGCAAATTAAAACCTTCAAAGAAAAAAAAAAGGCTTGAGTATGTCTCTACGCATTTACACATACTCATGGTAGAGTCACAGTGGAGGCACTGACACACACACACACTTTTTCTGGTCCTTTGGCTTAAATTTATGGTATCAGTGAAAGTTTGCCTCTGACTCGGCAGGTTTAATGTTTAAACCCTGGTTTGAAAAGCTATTTCCTGAGAGAACATCATTGCATGTGCATGGACACGAACATACAAACTTATAAACTCACACAACAAACCTTTTGAGTAGAATATTAGCTCTAATGCTTAAAAAACAATGTGCAATATACATTAAATGTCAAAATACATAGAATTCTTTTTAAAATTCTTATATAAATAGCATAAATGGCATAAACTGCTTTGTATTGAGGGGTTTGCCGAATCCACCGCAAGGGTGTGGCCTGGTCAATAGTTTGGCTTAAAGCAACTGCAAGTCAAGATAGGCTCCACCTCCTAGAGTCTGGTCTCCAATAGGCTGCTTGGCTGACAGCATAGAAGGCAGAGTTACCAAAGTGTCGCTGTTGCCGGGCTAAAGGAGACAGAAAGAAATTACATTTACTCAAGAAACATGCTTATGCCTCATTATTTGTAACAAGCCCCACCTCAAATGAGTGACAGCTCTCCTACTGACTAACTAGCAAACTGCCTGAGGCGAATGTACAGCCTGCATGGTAAAGACGCACATTGTGGGTGTGCATGGCAGGAGTCACAGCTGTTTTTAGTATGGGTTCATCATTAGCCCATTAGGCAGCCTAATAGAACGTTTCACTCCTGTGGTGTTGATTATTTAGTGTAATATTCTGTATAATGCATAATACTATCAAGTACATACTATAGCAATAATTACTGCAGTTTTAATATAGCAAAAGATATTTTGAACACACATATACTTTGGGTGAAACCCTTCACACCCTTAACTCAAAGCAAGAATGTTAAGAAGACTGACACACCCAGTTTATTCAGAATGCAGAGGGTCTCCTTCCCTTATTAAAAATTAAATATAAAATGTATTATTTATAGTAATTATACATACACACACACACACACACACACACACACACACATACATATATATATATATATATATATACACACACAGCTTTATTTTTTTCCCCTGTAGATTAAAATGTGTCCTGTTTAATTTCATGTTTTCTGAGTAAAAAATCAGAAAACAATTTATTTTTACCATGATTTAAAAAAGAATGTCATTCATTGTAATAATAATATACCAAAAAAATCTTATCAGGCAGGTTTCATTTTTACATAAATATTTCTGTTATGCTGAATGACGATGGAACATTATATCACCATATTTTGACATTTTATTTTCACAAAAGATATTTGAAACTAAGTTTACTTGCATTTAATATGCTTTCTTTGTATAAAAAAAAAAAATCACTTTTGTAAATTTCATTTGATGCGGACACCAAAATGGGACGCCTCGTCTTTGACCCATATACATATTTGTTTAAATGTATTTTAAATTTTTAATATGTACAGTGGGTATAGAAAATAATCACCCCCTTTAAAATAACCACATATTGTTGCTTTGCAGCCTGAAATGAAGACGAACACAGTTTTTGTTTTATCCGGCTGTATTTACTCAGTAAAACCTAGAACATCCAAGTGAAAGATAAAACACCAACATGTCAGAAAAAAAGTTGGAAAAAGGATCACCCCCTTGTGTCAGTATTTTGTTGAACCACCTTTTGCTTTATTTACAGCCTTTAGTTTGTTGGGATAGGTCTCTACTAACTTTGCACATCTGGACTTTGCAATATTAACCCACTCTTCTTTGCAGAACTGCTCAAATTCAGTTAAATTTGATGGTGACCGTTTGTGGACTGGGGTTTAAGTCTGGGCTCTGACTAGGCCATGCAAGGACATTCAGCTTTTCTCCTTCAACCACTGTGTGCTCAGTTTTGCTGTGTGCTTTGGGTCATTGTCATGTTGGAAGGTAAACCTTCTTCCCATTGACAAATGTCTGGCAGAGGGCAGCAGATTTTCCTCAAGAATTTGATATTTTGCCCCATCCATTTTTCCTTCTATCCTGACAAGTGCTCCAGCCCCTGCTGCAGAGAAAACCCCCATAACAGGATATTACCATCTCCATGCTTTACTGTAGGAATGCTGTTATTTGGATGGTGAGCTGTATTGGATTTCCGCCAGACATCGCGTTTGGTGTTGAGGCCAAATAATTGAATTTTAGTCTAATCTGCTTCAGAATCTTCAAGTTGCGTTTTGGCAAAGCTCGGTCATGACTGCATGTGGCCTTTCTTGAGGAGTGGCTTTTTTCTTGCACCCCTCCCATACAAGCCACATTTGTGGAGGATTTGTGATTCTCCAGTTTCCTCCTGACTCTTTCATCCAGTTTGGAGCGACGGCCTGATCCAGGGAGGGTCTTGTGTTGTACCAAATACCTTCCACTTCTTAATAATAGACTTCACTGTGCTTCTAGGCATTGATAAAGCTTTTGAAAAAAAATTTGTATCCATCTCCTGACTTGTGCCTGTCCACAACTTTCTCCCGGTGATCTTTTGACAGTGCCTTGCCACCCATAGTTGATCGTTTGCTTCAGTTGCACTACCTACCAAGGACTGAAATGTTCCAGGAAAGCTCTTTTCATGCTGAGCTAATCAAAATGACCACAGCTGATCACAGTTGAAAGTCAAATGGCTTTGTGTGCCATTGAGAAGGTGATTAGCTACACCTGATTGAATTTACAAATAATTTTTATGAGGGGGGTGATCCTTTTTCCAACTCAGTGATTCTGAATGTTTTCTTTTCTTTTTTTTTGACATGTTGGTGTTTTATATTTCACTTGGATGTTATAAGTTGCACTGAGTAAATACAGCTGGATAAAACCTGTGTCCGCCTTCATTTCAGGCTGCAAAGCACACACACACATATATATATATTTGTGCAATATGAAAGTATTCCTTGCGTGTATTATTATTTATGTATGAAGATTACTTTTGTCTGATCTAGAATACTAACACTGGGCTCCTACAGCAATGGAACGGAAAACCAGTAGTCAAGTTAGAGCAGGCCAATGCACTGCACCTTAGCTCGGTGTGTGTGTGTGTGTGTGTGTGTGTGTGTTTGAGGGAATTCAGACCAGAGGAACCTGTTTAGCTCATCGAGTGGGTGTGACAATGCAACTATGCGGTCCTGTTACTCAAACCCACTACAGCATCTAAATCTTCAATGCTGAGCACCGCAGGGCAAAGACACACCTTAATGTTCCCTACAATCCAGCCCTGCCTATAAACACACACACTGAGTTTCTGATGAGGAACAAACTAGGACTTGTATTTGGATCAGTGGCACTCAATAACATTGTGAAACTGGTTGCTAATATATTTAAATTCTACAGAGGCCAGCAGTGAACTGTAAATTATTTAGTTAATTTCTATTTTGTAGGAAGTCAACTAAAATAATGAGAGAAATGGCATGAAAGAAGAGTCTCTTCCTAACTCACATTGATATTATAATACAGTCATGGGTATATTTTAAACTCACCTGATATCCATGTACCATGCTGAGGATTTCTTTAATCCCGCTATTATAAGCATGGGAAGGGGCGTGGCCTTGCATTCGTATCAGTGCTGTGGGTGGGGCTGAGAGGACTGAGCCTGCTGAAGGGGTGTGGCCAGCAGGGAAGTAGCTGATATTAGGGGGGGAGCCAGGTGGGCTGTTAGTATGAAAACAGACATGGATCAAATTTATGAAAAACTAAAACAAAAAAGGTAAATAAGTCAAAACATTCATATATATGTATTTTGTGTGTGTGTGTGTGTGTGTGTGTGTGTATATATATATACACTGACACACACATACGCATTACGCACACACACACACACACACACACACACACACACACCACTCGCACAGAGAGAGAGAGATATCAGAGATCCCGCTGCGCACACAGAAATGTTCAGGAGTAGGCCAACATAAACTTGTCAACGCTGCCCCGCGACTTTTATTATAAAACCACTTAGATACTGGATCAATGCATTTTAGTCCTCAGCAACGAGGAGGTTAAATTTCTGTTTAAGTAACTAAACTCACAACTTCAATGTTTGTAGAGAGAGACGCACAGACGCAGGTAATTCACACACACAACTGTCATCTTTCTCTCTCTCGATCAAACGATCGATAATTTATTCAAATAAATGCTATAATTCATTCAAATAAATGTGATCTAACAGCACTATTTCATCTCTGTGTATGATTTGAAGCGGGCAGAATGCTAGAGCTAACGAGCCGTAACTGACGAAAATAACCGTCATTTTTACCCATTCGGTCAAAATCAAATATTGCGCTGCAAAGAGCAATACTAGTTTTAACTGGTCTATAACTTGGCAAATGACCATGGAATAAGCGGGATAATCAACGGCTTGACGTGCATTAAAGGCAAACTGTTGACTATCCCTTAAATATATTAAATATATGAATATTATATATGACATATATATTTTTAAATATAAATTCAATATAATCAAACAATATACAAGTTTAATTTATTCTTTTATTTATATTTAAACATTTATTTTTCTTCCATTGGTCAAACAAATAATCCCACCCCAATCAAACGTCATCGTTTTGGAGTGATAGTTTACTCTACAAATCTTCTCTACGTTTTTGTAGCCTTCCCAAAGCTAGATAATATTTCTGTCTTTAAATCTCACATACACAATCAGTACCTGAACCAGTTCTTCCACTATGCATTATAGCACATTATAGCTGTGTTAAAGGACCTGGGTGTGACACACTCTCTGTGTTGTGTGTTACCCTTATTAACACACCCAGTCCTGGTTGTGCAAGTCCTTCTTAGAGACAAAGCCTTTAGAGTTTCATTGGAGCAGCTCATCAAAAAAAAAAGCCCACAAAACACCCTCAAACACAACAGATTACACAAAGGTTGAATGTAAATATTCACATTTTGTGAAACCTCTCAGTTAACATAAGACAGCTACTGGTGAGTATTCTGACATATATAAGAGTTCTGACATCATTGGCTTATTGGTTGTGTCCAAAACAGAAGGAAGGCTCCTCTTAATGAAACTGGTTCAGACAGGTTTTCAAGGCATCACATCACAACTAATGATCTAGAACAAATTCAAGTGAACTTTAGATAACTAAGCAAATATTTAAAGACTACAGTGCTTATTTCTTGGTAGAACGGCAATTATAAAATTCCAATAGACATTCATTAATTCATTTTTTTCCCCTATCAACCACTCCTTCACATGCCATTTGTATCATTTCACACACACAGCATTATAGCATATTAAAGGCGGTGCCTTGGAACCATTTATGCATCTATGATGCCTTCATTCCTCAGTAAACTACCTAAGTTTTGGACACAGACGCTGACTTGGATTAATATGTACACTATAGAGTATTAGACAACTCAAAGATAAATGGTATTCAATCATCATCCTCTGTGAATGAAACTGCAGCTAACTATTGCTCTTACACTGCATATGTATATGTGCATGGTTTATCTTGGACTGAAAAACAACATTAACAGATATAACTCTTACCTGGGATAATAGGTGGTGTAGTTCATGTACAGTGGGTTACTGGCAGGGTAGAAGGCCGTCGTTGGTGCCAGGGGCCGGGGACTCAGCAGAAACTGGGAGGGGTAGATAGCTGCTGACTTCACAGGTAGCACTGCTCCGGCAGGAAGGACCGCTCCGGCAGGAAGAACAGCCGTCCCATGAGGAAATGTGTATGATGGCGGGGACAAACCTGAAATGGGGGAGGTGGGACATTGAGGAATTATTGAGTAAAAAAACAACCTTGAAGTGTCCGCTTATGGCAACTAGATGTGACAGTAGTGTGAATCTTGTCAAGGAAATTACTGACAAAATTGTTTTTTTTTTGTTCGTTTGTTTTTGATTCTGTCATTGACAATGGAGATTAAAAAGATGCACAATGGTGATAACTAAAATGTTTTTTTATAAAATATATGGCTGATGAAAATATGATACTGCAAGATATTAAAAATGCACTAACAAAGTTCTTAGAAGAATAAAATGTTGAAATAATCCAACTATAGTGTGTAATCTATATACCTCAGCAAACCTCCAAAGGGCCCGCAGTATGACTAAAAATTATGTAAAGTAATGCAGTATATTAATACTCCCAGTTTCCATTAACTAAAAAGTTTGAATCACACAAGCTGTCATAATTACAGCAGAAATACTGGAAATATTGTGTCCTGTATGGAGCAGGGGGTGGGCTTTCGAATATTGTGTTGAATGGCAGGGTCAAAAAGGTTGAGAGCCACAGTTTTATGCTATTTTAGTGAGAATAAAATGAACTAAATAGATATTTTCATACTTTTTATATTATTTTAATACATTTTATTCTCACTAAAATGCCTTAACATTTTTCTTGACAAAATTTTGTGTACACCATTTTATTGCGAATACAGTGGACTAAAATTAATGAATGTGACATGATGAAATATTGATTTTACATAATTACTAATAAAATAAAAACTAGCGATTGTTCAAAGTATTTTCGATAACTAATTAAAGGGTGTGGTCCTGACTGAAACTAAGCCAGTTACAATGAAGGCTTTACACCTTTAAACCCCTTTCAAGTCCTGTTCATTGTTTGTCATCAGAGGCTCATGCAGTCATCCCATCAAACAAACAATGAACAATGTAGTGCAAATCAATGGTGTAGTCACCAGCAGTAGCCACCTCAAAAGCCCAACCTAAATACAACCTCTCACATTATGAACCTGCGTATAAATGAGTTCAGGCATGTCTCATATATATCATGTGAATGTTGTGTGTCTTGTTATATTAAATCTTCCAAAATATTTGCTCACGAAGTTGGAAAAACACCATTTTTTTTTACAATAAAGGATTTCTATTAAAATATCTATGCTAAACTTTATCTCACACTCAAAGCATGCAGCAAACCTTAACCCAAAACTCTCAATATCTGCCATTATAATTAAGCTAGTCAGGTATGTTCCTCCATCCTTCAACACATATCAGTACACAGCCACAGGCGTTCAGATGCCTTTAACCGGACTCATCCTGTGGCGTGCCGAGGCTTTTACATGCTGCTGTTGGTTGTTAGGACAGCAAAGTTATGGAGCTGACTATCTAAAACTGAAGAAAGAAAGAAATCTACACTAAATCAAACAGAAAGTGCCTTTCCAAGTACAACAAAGTGCATATGGTGACATTATGATGTGGATTCAAATTTTGTGCACATTTAGATTTAGAAAGATTGCACTAAATCACCCCAAATCAAAGCCCTCCATTCCCCCGCTGTGGAAAAGCATCTGACAAACTCAGATCTGAATTGAATTAAAAAAAAACATTCACCCAACCAGATTCCTACCGCTCCTGATGCCCATTCCTGCCAAGGCAGGAAATGTGGACAGGACACCCACCATGAATGAATAAGTGAATGAATGAGAGAAAGGGGAAAAAACAGGAAGGCGTGAAGCGCCACCTACCCGCACACACAGCTGAGAGAAGCAGACCCAGAGCCCAGCGGCACTTACGTCGTAACTTACATGGTGGCGGCGAGAGGCCGCTCCTGTTGAGCGTCCCCCCCATCAGCACGATGTTCATCTCCTGAGCGGAGCACGCAAACACCTCCACGTAACGCTCCTTCATGCTGCGCTTGTGGCAGTGCTGGGCCGCCAGGAACGCCCGGTCAGCTGAACGCATCTGGATAAAAGCATCACCCGACGGACGACCCTGATCAAACACACGTTAACAAATGCTGAATTCATAAACTCACTTTTGAAAAAGAATAAAACAAGCACACTTAACAAGAGAGCAGGATGCGTTTCTGCTTCAAATGCTTTAAAGTACTGAACGTGTCTCACTGTTTTTTTTTTCATAATGAGGATATTTTAATTATTCTTATTTTAAATCTGGAACCCAGTTCTAAAATACTAATGGTTTCCTGCACTACTTATTCACTAGAGCCAGTGGCGGATTAAGACTCTTTGGTGCCCCTGGGCAAGGACACCTAGAGTGATAATTTAGATTAAAATTTGTTTTTGCAAAATTTTATATTAATAAACTGTTCTGATAACAAGGCTACAAAAATCCTTACAAAATCAGGTTACCACGTTTTACAGTGTACTCTGAAATTATTATATAATTATTGTATTATTATATAATTTATATCATATATTATGATATAAATTATTTATAACTTGTGAACCCACCTCTTACAGGTGTAATCTGTTCTAAGATGTGATATAAATCTGAACTGTAGGCAGCAAATTGAAACATTTTATAACTAGTGAAGCCAACTGTTACAGGTATAATAATAATCCAATCTGTTAATCACTTCAGACTCTATGGAAAAAAAGAAAGAGTGGATAATCTTTTTAGAGTCATTGTTGTCCTCAGCTCATTTTTCATTCATTTATATTTAATTTACAAAAACTTTTTCTAATGTTTTACTCCCTTGTGTAAAAAGGGTGTTTTCAGAAATGCAACAATGAGTGCATGGTCTTGTTTGCAATTACATATACAGTGCTTAACAAATTTATTAGGCCACCACCCAATAGGTTTGTGCCACAGCTGCCCTAAACTAAGTAGGTGATTACCAAAATTACCATTGTTATGTTTCTGTAATGGTTAATCCACCAGTATGTGTAAGATCTTTAGTCACAGTAGTGTTTCTAATGCTAAAATATAATTATTGTTGGGATTGAATGATTCTAAGATAGATTGCACAAAAGTTTAATTTAAAAACAAGTCTTTGGGAACAACTAGAAACTATTTGGAAGTCAGTAACAACAGAGACTGTGGAAAAGTGCATAAAAATTATGCCAGCAAGAATGAAAGCTTTTATCAAGGCCAAAGGAGGCCATACAAATTAAAAATAAAATGGCCAATTTATAATTTTTGGTTTATTAGATTTTGGTTATTATGTGTGAATAAAGACTATTTAGTTTAATAGTTTAGTTTGTTATTTGCCCAATGATAACACAATTTTTAGTTGTAAACAAGTTTTTGACGGGCGGTCTAATACATTTGTTAAGCACTGTATATAGCTACATATAGTTTTGTGAGGATTTGAACTGAAAATAAAACTTGCAAACTCACTTGTTTACACTTTGCCCCTTTCTTGATTGCCAATGGCTGCAAAGTACAACGTGAAAGCGCAAGGCTGACGCTCCGTAGCGGATTCACACATCCATGAGCGAGGCATTTCAGTTGAAGAGACGGGAGTTGCGCGACAGCATGCTTCTAGAATCTGTTTGAGTAATATATGGCCGTCGAAACGAAAGCGCACGGGTTCACGCAGTAGGCTAGCCTATGTGTGAATCTGGCGATAGATCTCGCATCCACTGTTTCACGCATGAGAGAGGAAAAAAAACAACCTTTTAACAAAACTTTCAGAGAACTTAGTACGTACTGATGAAAGGGGAGCCTATGTATAGGCCACGGCTAGATAGACGTTTGAGAATACATCGCTTGTTTTACCGCAGAACATTTATTTGCGTGGTGCCCCCCTGTACGTGGTGCCCCTGGGCACTTGCCCAATTGCCCATGTGGTTAATCCGCCTATGATTAGAGCTGCATTACTGAATCTACAGCGGCAAGCAGACGGTGTAAACTATGTAGTTTAATTTCAGAACAACTAGAGACTTTTATGAACCAGTTCTTTTTAATTAATCAAAAACAGTGCAACCGCTGTAGTTCAACTCCTTAAAGGTCCCATGGCATGAAAATTTCACTTTATGAGATTTTTTAACATTAATATGAGTTCCCCTAGCCTGCCTATGGTCCCCCAGTGGCTAGAAATGGCGATAGGTGTAAACCGAGCCCTGGGTATCCTGCTTCTCCTTTGAGAAAATGAAAGCACAGATGGCCCAATCTGGAATCTTCCCTTTATGTCGTCATACGGGGAAAGGTTACCTCCCCTTTCTCTGCTTTGCCCGCCCAGAGAATTTGGCCCGCCCATGAGAAAATGAGCTACTACCGTGCGAGGCGAGCGCAATATTTTTTTTTCCTCGAGAGACATCATGGCTTGCAAACGAGCGAAGCATGGCAGTTGCCCCGCCTCTCTCCTCCTCATTAGCATTTAAAGCTACAGACACAGAAATGGCACGTCCTAAGGAAAGCTCATTGTGGGACTGGCTCGTAGTGGCTGAAATTCTGCACCAAGGCTGAATTTCGGGAAAGAGACTTCAGATAGAGTACTAGGGACCACTTAGGCCTATATAAAAGCATCCAAAAAGCAGCATGTCATGGGACCTTTAAACAAATGAGTCTTGTGGGTTCTTTAAATCAAAAGCATACAGTGCGAAACAGCCCAATTGTTCTACAGTCCAATACCTGAATGAACTGTTTATTTTAAGGAAAAAACTGAAATACAAATAGCTATACAACTACAATCAGTGTAGTTACTGACTGATTGTTCATATGACAATGTGTAGTTAAAGATTTTGTAAAAATAAATAAATTAAATATATTACTTTTGTTTGTTTAGTGTTGTTGTGTAAAAAGACCTTTTGCATGAATTGTTTTAAATCATATCATCATTTGCCAATGAAATTACTTTTTCTCCCCAAAATATTTCTTCCTTAAAAAGTACTGCATTACCATTTAAATGTTTGGGGTTAGTAAGGTAAATTTTTTTTTAAATAAATTAATACTTTTATTCAGCAAGTATGCATTCAAAAAGTGACAGTAAAGACTTCTACACTGTTACATATTCTATATTAAATAAATGATGTTCCTTTCAACTTTCTATTCATCAAAGAAATCCTGAAAAATATTTTATAGTTTCTACAAAAATATTAAGCAGTACACCTGTTTTACAACATTGATAATCATAAGAAATGTTTCTTGAGAACCAAATCAGCATATAAGAATAAAGTAGGAATAAAGTATGTTTCTAAATATATTAAATCATATTCAATATTTTAAAGTATTGCTGTTTTTACTGTATTTTTTATCAAATAAATGCATCCTTGGTGAGCATAAGAGAATTATTTCAAAAACATTAAAAAAAAACCCATCAACCTCAAACTTCTGAACGGTACTGTAAAATAATCTTTAATGGAACCATTAAGAGGAATCAGAGTCATTAAATTCTTTCTCTGTGTCTAGCTGAAAATATGCAAGCCAGCTTTTTAGAAATGAGGTTTGCGTGGAAACATTTCAATAGTCTATCCTATTCTCAAGTTCTCTTCAGCGTGCTTTGAGATATTGTACGGACCAAGGCATGACAGAAACACATTGTAAAAGAATGAAGAAACACAAGTCCTGACAAAAGCTGTGATTAATCACCCTTTTTTTATGGAGCAGTTGAGCCAATGGAGGAAAAATCCCCAACAGAACACATTCTGAACTGCATAGGTGTGTTTATTTTATTGGATGAACTTCATGAATACTAGTTCATATGTATATAAGTGGGTCTGAGATCCTTACCTGCAGGTTAAGCACCATATGCACTCCATGTGGCTTGATGTCAGCAGTGTATTCCCCCAAGAAAACCAATATGTCCTGGATGGTGGCATCGTACGGCAGACCCCTCAATCTCACGCAGTCCCGCACACCTGTCACTGCTGCCGTTGGGGGCATGAATGTGGGGGGTGGCACAACAGACAGGATGGGGGATGGGGCCACGGGAATCAAGGGGGCCGATGAGTATCTGTTCAGTACCTGACACACAAATGCTGGAGTTGAATGACTGGCAATGCACATCATCTTCTGCCTGTTTATAGCTCCAGGTGTGGAGATGATGGATGAACTGCGCTCTACCTGGAGGTACTGATACTGTTTGCCACCATGCAAACACAAGTTTGGTGTGTCTGTATCCTCAAATGCCCTAATATATGGAGACAACTCGCCCACAAATATAAAACTTGTTGGTTTTATATTTGTTGGAACTTTACCAGATCCAAGTCTACCAAACCATCAGTCAAAGCATCACTTTAGGGTTAGCATAGAAAATCCACAGCAGTTTTTTTTCTTTGTTTCTTTAAATTTGATTGTTTAATGTTTATCATGTAATATTACCCATTCAACTTGTAATTAAATCTTCTCAATGACTGGTCCAATCTATCTGTACTTTGGTAGAGCTAGACAGATAATTAGTTTGACCGATATATTTTACCAGTATTCATCTTTTTCCCATAATTAGTTCATAGGTAAAATAAGTTACTTAATGCATATTTTGCATTTATTCTGAAGTGAAAAAAAAAACATGATTCCACGATAACCATTAGACAGCCCAAAACTAAGATGATAATAAATCTGCAATAATTTTGATAGTAAAACAACTCTCGTTTGCGTAATACAGTCATAATTATAAATAAATCTTTATAAAACAATATATTTATTATGCATGTTATGTTCATTGTTGTAGCCTATTGATTATGTACTCATTGTGTTTAAAAAGTAGAAATAAAACAATTATAAATCAGTTCTGCATATTGGTCATTAAACACTTATAAAAAAAATGCACTGGTTATAAAAAAAAAACATAAAAAAAAAAAAAAGCTGTTTTGTTCACAGTTGTACCAGGTACATGGGCAACACAGGTTGGTGTTTGTTGTGTGAGGGATTCAGTTGGCTTTGTTTCCTTTTATGTCAGACATAAGTTCAGTCTTCTGGTATTATTGATGTGGTGATTCAATTGTAAGTATTCTGTTTATTAAAGAACCCAACAACCAGCCAACTATTAATATAAGGCACGATGGGATTCTCTTTGCCGAAATGACACACTCTTGTAGCACCAAAACCCCCTTGCTGGTGATCAAACACACATGATGTCTGCTCAAAAACAGGTTAAAGTGAGTTCAACTGCCTGCTATATGGTTGAGTAGCCTTGGTTTGATATATATGACGACAGCTAAATATTAACACAAAGGAATTCCAAATAATTCTACAAAATTAGTAACAATGAAATGTTAAAGGTTTTTACACTGAAGAGCAGGAAGACTAAGAGAGAGATTTTATGACAGCTTTAAAAAGCTAATCTTTTACAGATTGCCGAGCTGAGTGTTTGTTCAGCCAACCGGGTCGTTCAGACGGAGTACATGCTTGTACACACACTTACACACCCAAACACCTCACGTTTTACTTGGCCTGCCGAGTCTGTCTAAACCAACTAAAATAGACTTCACACAACTAATGATTTCAAATCAAATAGGAAATGCTGCTCTCACCTGTTGCACCTCAGCTGCAGTGCTTTTGAACAGCTCTATGTACCTCTTGCCCAGGATGTCCTTGTGTTTTTTCAGTGCATTCTGAGCATGTTCCTCACATGAGAACAGCACGAACGCGTCCCCAGTGGGCCTGCCATCAGGAAAACGTACAAACAGAATGCCTTCGCTGTCGTCTGTCACAGGACATGCCGGGGAGAAGAACTGCAGCACCTGCTCTGCGGTGGCGGTGAACGGAAGTCCACGCATGCGCACGATAACCTGATTCTCCCTCGACAGAAATTTGGCAACTTCATTAGAGGTACCTGCCAGTCAGACATTGACACATGAGCCACTCAACGTGAAGCTAAGAATACACAAAACATACTCAAACCAATGCAAATAACACTGACAGAACACAAACTCCAGAAATCAGATGATATACACAATTTATGTTACAACTGCATTCATACAATAACTAGAAAAAATTACACAAGCTCTTGGTGCATAAAGCTCTTGGTGCATAAAGAAGATCTGTAAAGTTGCAAAGACTAAAGTCTCAAATCCAATGGGTTTCATGTTTATGTCTCGTCGCTCCGGCCGGACACGGCATCAACAGTATGTGAGGGGCGTAACATTTCCGTCTCACGCTTGAGGTATTCGGCCAATCACAACGCACTGGATAGCTGGCCAATCACAGCACACCTCGCTTTTTCAGACCGATGAGCTTTGTAAAAATCGACACGTTTCAAAAAGGCGGGGCATAGAGGAGAAACAATAATGTACAGTATGTGGAAAATAATGTGTTTTTTTTACTTTAAACCGCATAAACACATTTCATTACACCAAATACACAAAATAATGTTCTTTTTAGCAGCATCATATGACCCCCTTAAGAAATTAAGTTTGGGAATCTACACTGGTCACAACGGACCATTTTTTCAAATGGAACTGGTACTGAATACGAATAGATTATTCATGGAATTTAATTAATTATGGAACTAGTTCTCAGTTCCCAACCCTATCCACATACAAACCCAAATATCACATGAATGCAAACTCAAGCACAACATTTTTTATTTTTACCTCCTGCTATCTTTAAAAAGTCTTCACCTGTTGCCTTGTAAACCTGCAAAACAAAATAATGTATGTAAATAATTTACATACCATTCCACTACAATTAAAAAAAGTTATTGTAACTGGACTTTTGTTCATTAGGGCACTAAATGTAACTTCATTTACCGAAACAGATTACTGAAAATTATATTTATATAACTTATATGATATATTTATATATCACTATACTTAGTCTAATATTATACTTACTATAATAGCTTTATGAATGTGTGTGTACCTCAATGTATCTGGTGCCCATGTGATGCTTGTGTCTTTGCAGGGCCAAATCCCTGTGCTCTTCACAATCAAACCGCACTAGTGCCTCTCCATTCCTCCTGCCCTGAGCATTCAGACACAACGCAGCACCTCCTCTACACACACATACACAGACATTCATTCATGCACAGACTGAATGATGATCATTTATTAATAAGTGCTGCCTGTGGGTGGTTTGAAGGTTATGTGTGCATACTTGGCAATGTTGAGACCCCTGAAGAATCGGGCGATATCCTGGTCTGAAGACTGCCATGGAAGACCCCGAGCTCTGATCACTGTGTTATCATCCACCCTCTCCATCTTACTGCTATACACATACATACATGCTATTTAAATAATGTGTCACAACAACTTATGCTAGTAGCAAGGAAAAAATGTATATAAAAATGTATAAATATATGTTACTACTCAGACAAGCTTTAAAGAAATTCACATAGGATTCAGCAGGAGATTTCTGTGACCTGCATGATTTCCAGCAAATGTGCTCTGGCTAGAATGATGTGTGACATTGTAAAGACGTTTTTCATTAAATAAATATTTCTGAATAAAAATAAAAACTTCAAAATATCTCAATAGATAAAATTACTGTAACGTTTGTTTACCAGGGAGCAAACGTAAGTGGTTCTTAACATCTATTACATGTTCATTAGTGAACAGGACACAATTTAATTCACAGCATGAACTTTTCATTAATATATTAGAAAAAAGAAACAAAACTCTATATTAAAATACTCCAGAATAAAAATGCTCTATAATACTTATAGCTCCAGCACCATAAATTGTCATGTAAACTTTTAAACTAAACATATGACATGATATCTCCAATTTCCATTTATGAGTAATCTTATAGAAATTGCACTCACAAATAGTAATCTCTATGTTTTAGATAACAGACGTGTAATAAAAATGTATAATCATTATAGAAAATCCTATGACTTTTCTGTGATTTTATAAATTTCACTGACTTTTCCAGACCTTAAAAATTCAGTTTAAAATTCCTTGATATTTACAGCGTTTTCAAAAATTGAAAAAAAAGCAAATGCAGGTAACTCTTATAATATGGTGGATGTCAACAGTTGCTAAGGTATTACTGGTCATTAACATTAAAGTGGAGCTTAGCAAAAAAAAATAAAAATCAACTGAACACAGTTGCAAACATAATGTTTGATAGTTTAAATAAGAAACAGCTATTACCAAGTGCCAGTCTCAAACTTGTCATTCACTTTTTCAGGGAATGAGAACTGGTGGCCTATGAAGACGAATAAAACAAGTTCATAACAAAAACACTTATGAATATTATATTTATATTCAGACAATAATATGTAAGTTGTAAGGACTTACAGACAGGCTCCGAGACGAGTGCTAAAACAATTTCTGACATCTGCTGAACCATGTGAGCAGTGAAAGCATGAAGAGAAGAATTTACAACCACATTCAGGTCTGATTGCAACCGCAGTCAAGGAATACAGCATCTGGGTTTAGTGTTACTGGTGATAATTACCAGCTAATGACACAGTAAAGATGCAAAGAACAACTAGGGTAGGGTTTATAAATGCAAAAGGAGCGTTGAAACACAGCAGTCTTCCATAAAGGCACAACAGAAACATGAAGGGAGTGAATGCATTTTGATTAAACTTTCTTACTGTGTAGAGGGCTGTGCTAATGCATTATGTGTTTGACTCTGTGTGTGTGTATAAGACGTTACAGCGTAGGTGTGGCAGGTTAAGCTTGTTGGCTAAACACTCTTGGCTTTCTCTTGCTGGCTCAATTGAGCCCACACTATTGTGAGTCTATTTGCATTCCAAAACCTTGGGATCCTGCAGCCAACACCCTGTTGCCTATCGTTCTCTCACATACACACTCAAATGCAACATCCTCACACTGGTTGTCAGAGAATTATGAACCAATATGTGTATTAATATACTCTAATCCATTTAAGATTTACAAAAAATACACAAAAGATAATATTCGACATGTCTTTTAAGGATACAGTCAGCCATGACCTGAAGATTCAAGTCTTTCAGTTCCCCTTCTGATGGGAATTTTTTCTTGAACTCTTTCCGCAGGTCAAAGAACGAGAAAAAACACTCAGGCAACAAAATATTCTGAAAAGCACAAAAAGTAAGCAGTCAAGACAACACATTTACACTTACAAATTATTTAACTAAACTTAAGATATTTTCACAAATATCGCCCACTCAGCTGCAGTATTTAGAGTTTGATACCTTGCTGGACGCTTCAGGATGGAGGACTTGACGAATGTGCAGCTGTCCATCCGTACAGAGGTAGAAGGTGTTTCCTGCACCTGCGTCCACTTCTGCACATAACCTCTGATTCAACTGCACACACATGGACTCTCTGAGTAAATGCCACTTTTATGTGGCCTTTGATACACACTCACAAGGTTGCTCACGCAAATATCAATCCACAAGCTGTTAAATAATGTCTTTAATAGTGTGTAAAGATTTAGAAAATAACATCCTTATGTATTTTGAACCAAAAGTTCTAAAAACAGACACACTAAAAGATAAATACCATCCTGTCAGAACAGATTATATGAGAATATGAGAAAGATAACCTGTTCGATGGCCTCCTCAAGCGGTTCAGCTTCTGTCAAGGCCTCCTCGGTGAGTCCACTCACCTCCTGACACTCCTCAGAGAGCTCAATGTGATCCGGTTTGACTAGCAATTCATTTACCTGACCAGCCTAAATGTAGAAAGCAGAGGAATTCTCACTTCCAACATATACATTTACATAGGCAAATAAATAAAATGGATGGATGAATTGATAAATAGCAGGGGAAAAGTAGATGGATTTAGATTGATAGAGCCTTCGATTTGACTTTGACTAATTTTTGTTTAAATATCTGCCATATCTGCTCTCTCTCATCTCCAATAGATAGATAGATAGATAGATAGATAGATGAAATTGAATAAATAAATACATTTTAATATTTGACCTTAGACTTAGTAATTTTTTCTTAAAAAAAAAAATCTGACATAAATGTAAAACTCACTCTCCGTCTAACCTCCACCAGAATTACTACACACGCGCGCACGCACCATCATGGGGAAATATGAAATTACCTTTTTAGTCGCTAAATCCACAACTTGCCAAACCAACTGTACAATTTCCTTCTCATCTGATCCCAATTGGTCCCCACTTGCGCCAGATGTGGTGGTGAAAAAAAGCACCAGATAATCTGGATTAACCGTCATTTTTAAGAAGGAAAAAAAATCTATTGTCACACCACCCCGACAGCAAAAGCAAAACCCTAGAGATCAACTCCAGGTGACAGAAAAGCGAAGAGCCCAGTGACCCCACACCTACGGACAGATTAGTGCCGGGTTCGGACTCGCCTTGATGTGTCTCGTGGCCTTTTAATTGCGTGAGAATCGATGCATACAAGTCCGAAACCCTTGACTCTGCTCCGCAATGGCTGCTTGGATCGCGCTGGTTTTGTGTGCGCCCTACCTGGCCACCGCCCACGTGACACAGGTAATAGATACCTGCCCAAACGAAAGCCCTCCTACTGCTGCAGAGAAACAAGGACGTGGCATGGTATGCAGAAAACGCGCTGGTGCTACATGATGTGAGGGAATTCAGGGTCTGTTTATTACACGTTTACACAGTCTACTAATAAAATAACCCAGCGTTAACCCCTGCTCAACTGCCATCAAACGCGAACAGGACGTAAAATGACGCAAGGCCTTTCAGTGTAGTTTTAATATTGTAGCCTATGCAACTAAACTATTAGCTCGACTAAACAAATCGATAGACTTAAAATGTATCTGAACCATTATAGGCCTATAACAATTTTATATGTCAATGTATCGACAGTTACAAAGCACAGGTAAGCATAGGCATACACAGTGAGTGCACATCTGTTGTACCATATAGATAGATAGATAGATATAGATCTGTTTGTATGACCATAATTAACAAACCTCAGTGCTTTGTCTTAAAGGGGTCATATGATGTTGCTAAAACGAACATTATTTTGTGGTTTTATGTTTACGCGGCGCGATGCAACGCGTAAAAAGAAAGTAATCCGTAATTATGTCCCCACTGGATGCAACAAATGCCAAGTTTATAATGGGTTTTAAAGAGGTCATATGATTTTGCTATAAAGAACATTATTTTGTGTATTTGGTGTAATGAAATGTGTTTATGAGGTTTAA
>NW_015549580.1:1807867-1808862 GCF_001515605.1 Sinocyclocheilus anshuiensis
AAAAGCGAGGTGTGCTCTGATTGGCCAGCTATCCAGTGCGTTGTGATTGGCCGAATACCTCAAGCGTGTGACGGAAATGTTACGGCCCTACCATACTGTGATGCCCTGTCCGGCTGGAGCGACTGAGACAAAAACAATAAAGGGGTCATATGATGCGATTTCAAATTTTCCTTTCTCTTTGAAGTGTTACAAGCTCTTAATAATAATTATTATAATTATAATTATTAATTAATTACAAGCTCTTGGTGCATAAAGAAGATCTGTAAAGTTGCAAAGACTAAAGTCTCAAATCCAAAGAGATATTCTTTATAAAAGTTAAGAGTCAACCACGCCTACCTAAAATGGCTCGTTCTAACACGCCCCCACATATCTACGTCACTATGTGGGAAGATTTGCATAACTCCGCCCAAATGTTCACGCAAAGAAACCAGCCCGGGGTCGTCACATGTGGTTGCCGCAAGCCCGCCGGCCGATCCTTTGTCGAATCCACCGGCCGTGCCATTCTCAAGCCCGCCTGCCTCCGCTCACTCTAGCCGCTGGCTGCCGCTCACTCTAACCCGCCGGCCTTCGTTCACTCAAGCCCGCTGTGTGTGACACTGTGTGTTTCGTTGTGAAAGCGAAACTACTTGGTTTGGCCTTCCAAAAGAGGACACAACTAGAAATCAGTGGTTAAGTTGTATTTACAACACTGTTCCAGAACAGTTTAACCCTCTAAGCGCCAAAGTCGCAAAATTGCAACAAGACATCATACTTAATAAAATAGGCTGTAGATCCTAATATGGTGTAATATCTAATTTGTATTCCTACCACTAGATGGCAGACATGTAGTAACGTCGATTCTAGACCAAAATGACGTCATGTTCCTATTCAAAGTGTTCGAGGAAAGAGCAGAGCAAGTGAGCTATCTGTCATTGATGCGCAAGCAGTTCAGTTCATAGCGTGCGAGTAAATTGTGAGATTTGTGAGAGAAAATCGCCAAATGGCTAATAAAAAGT
>NW_015549580.1:1809410-1851960 GCF_001515605.1 Sinocyclocheilus anshuiensis
GTCCTCTTTTGGAAGGCCAAACAAAATAGTTTCTTTCACAACAAAACACACAGCGTCACACACGGCGGGCTAGAGTGGGCGGAGACCGGCGGGCTTCAGAATGGTGCGGCCCGCGGGCTTGCGGCAACCACATGTGACGACCCCGGGCTGGACTCCGCTTCGTCCACGGTGAAAGCTGATCCGGCGATCCACAGCGCGAAGTTGATGTATTTCCTCAGCGACCAGCACGGTTCAGCTCTAGGCATGACGAAGCGGATATCGTCCTCTTTTGGAAGGCCAAACAAAGTAGTTTCGCTTTCACAACGAAGCACACAGCGTCTTCACGACATGGCGGCAGCAACAATACTACAGCGAGAATAAAAGTTACGCCTTTTTTCTTTGCGTGAACATTTGGGCGGCATTATGCAAATCTTCCCACATCGTGATGTAGACATGTTACAGACGTGTTAGAACGAGGCATTTTAGGTAGCCGTGGTTGACTCTGAACTTTTATAAAGAATATCTCTTTGGATTTGAGACTTTAGTCTTTGCAACTTTACAGATATTCTTTATGCACCAAGAGCTTGTAACACTCCAAAGAGAAAGGAAAAATTGAAATCGCATCATATGACCCCTTTAAACAGTATGTATTTGTGTAAAGAACAGTTGCTCAACCACCTCCAGCAGTACTGTGACCTGTTAAATGTTACAAAATGCAAATCACTGAAGGCCTTCAATTATTCAGTTGTTTATTTTAAGTTTGAGTACTTTTTTTTACCCTTTAGCAATGTTTTCTGACTTTCTTAGAACCTGAATAGAACGAAGGTGCATTACTTTAATCTGTAAATTATTATGTTCCTTATTTTTTCTGAGTTTAAAATACCCATTGTTTGCCTATTTTCAACAACACTTTATTTGTCTTTTTTTGTAATTTTCTTTCTATGTCTTTTCTTTTCTGTCATTTCTTTGCATGAATCACTCAAGGATTTCCAGTAATGCCTTTGTAATGCTTTGCAATTCTATAATCCTTTGTGTGCGAATAAAAATCTTTATAAAACTGACATTTGAAATGAATCTAGAAAAGTTTGATTTTATGTCTAAAAGAAAAGTTACTTTGAGAAGATTTTGTATAATAAAATGTTGTTTTTTAAAACTCTGAATAATAATAACAAATAACTCCAAATATATTATTTTCGAAAAATTATATATATTAATATTATATATGGAAGATAAAATAGTCTGGATATACCGTTGAACCTCTTTTTAAAAAAAAATAATAAAGGATTTTGATGAGTGAATTTACTGCGGTGAATATGAAATTTTGCAAGAAGTATAGGTTAATAATAAAGTAGGCTATTCATTATTTTAATCTGTTTGAGTATTAAAGAAGCCGAACATTACATTCTTAAAAAACAGAGAGAAACCCGGGAGCACATTGCGATTAGAAAATTAAATCCAAAATAGCTGTGTGTGAGGACAATCCCAGAAGATCTGAATATCAGTTACATTAGGGGCACCACAAAAAGAACAGCTTGTATCTATATCCATATCTAAACTCTACCGAAACTACAACACAACCGACAACTGACATACGCCTTCAACTCCGGAAGTGTTTCCTTTACCGGAAGTTCTAATGTGACCAAGAAAGATGGCGGGGGGTTCTGCAATGGAGCTGCTCTTTTTAGATACGTTCAAGCATCAAAGTGCAGAGGTAAGCTTGCGAAGTTTTCCATCTTCACCCGTGTCTTTTAACCGCATGTTACAGAGACTACAGTCTAATAGACATTAAAATGTTTTTCTCTCGTTCTTAAAGTTTCCATTGCAATAACGCATTGAGCGCTGCCTGTGAACAGTTAGTTAGCTTGCTAATTGCCACAGTAATTCATACATATTAAATTCATTAAAGATAGTATTCACATTTCATAATAACACCCGTTATTCTAAATTTAAAACAATTACGTTAACCTACTATAAGTTAGATGTTGTATGGCAGAGCAAACCAGACGGTATTGTATTAACGTTACGTGTAAGTTGTTCCCCAGAGCAAGCAAACTCGTGGCTATATTGTTGTTGACAGCGTATGTGTAGTTGCTATTAACAAGCAGAATGTACTGTGATAAACCGTTTATTTATTGACAATAACATTTTCATATATTGTGGTAAACGTATCAGCCAGTGCTTGTTCAGTTACGCCCCAGGTGCTCAGATGAGCTCATGGTTCATGTTTTTGTGACAGCATCGCATGTGCATGTTAACAAGTTGATCTGTCTGTTATCTATAGACCTTTACAGAGGTAGCCAGGGGTTAAGTGTGTGGAGTTGGGGTCAATAAAAAAATCAGAAACCCTCCTATATTTAATGTATCGTTTAGCTAGAGCTCTTATTTAACAGCTTGGATGTTTGAAAGTTTTGTTGTTCTGTGAGAATGTAAATTCTGTACTGATAAAGAAATAGTTCACTTAAAAATAGGGCTGCACGATTAATCGCATGCGATATTTAACGCGCATCTTATCAGTAAAGCCGGTTCTGTAATCAGCGGTAAATCTCCATCACCTGCGTGCTTTCACATTGAGCAGCATTAAAAAAATGAAAATTTGCTAAAAAATGTAATCACCTTCAAGCCATCCACGATGTAGATGATTTTTTTTCTTTCATTGGATCAGATTTGAAGAAATTTAGCATTGTGTCTCTTGCTCGCCAGTGGATCCTCTATACCAGGGGTATTCCTGGAGGGCCGGAGCCCTGCAGAGTTTAGATTCAACCCTAATTAAACACACCTGATCAAACTAATCAAGTCCTTCAGGCTTATTTGAAAACTACATGGTATGTGTGTTGGAGCAGGGTTGGAACAAAACTCTGCAGGGCTACGGCCCTCCAGAAATTGAGTTTGACAATCCTGCTCTATACAGTGAATGGGTGCCGCCAGAATGAGAGTTCAAAAAGCTGATAAATGCATCACAATAATCCACAAGTAATTCACACGACTCCAGTTAAGTGAAAAGCTGCATGTTAGTAATTAACAGATTAATCATTAAAACTTCAAATTGTTGCTTCCAGCTTAAATACAAGTCGTCCATCCATAATATTACTTTCTTCAGTGAAAAGGTTGTCTATTCTGAATCAGGAGAGAAATATGCACTGATCAAGCACCATTTACAAGTGAAAACCGTTTTAAATTGTGATGTAAGAGCACAACAGGAGATGGCACTACAGGGGATTCATTGATATGCATGTGGTGTAATGCTAAATGTCATTTCTTAGTCAGCCTGATTGTTTCTGCTGTGCTTTCTGTGCTTTTTCACTTCTGATTTATCAGCTTTGTTTGTTGAGAGTTGTCTGATCATCGTATCTTCCAGAACTTCCAGAAAAGAGCAAGTGGAAACTTGTAATCATGACTAAATGTTGACAGCACATCAATTCGGTACATTCATCTGTCTAAATAAATGTGCTCAACGTATGAGAGATACAGCCTCATAAGCTTACAAAATTGCAAAATAGAATTGAGTAACTATAAAAAGCTAATTTTAGTTCTTAACTGATTACTTGGCATGGATTAAAATAATCTTAAATTACTTCCAATAGTTATACCCATCTGAAAATAATTGCATTTTCACAGAGAGTATGACCTCACAACTATTTTATCATAGTACATTGTAAATCTCACAGAAATAAAAAAAAAAAAATAATAAAAAAATCAAACGGCCTGATCCTAGGCCGGAATATGGCTAATCTTTTTTTAGATTGCTAACAAATCAGTCACAAAGTTGAAATAAAGAGTACCACAAGGCATACAAATCTTTGATTCAGTGCTGTTTTTTTATACTAAGATCTTAGGTTGAGAGGCAACTGTGATTGTGTGTTTTTTTAAAAAATCTGAGAATCTCTTCACATGCATTTCTCCTTATTCCAGTGTTTTACATAGTATCCTGTTAGTGAAGGCTGGAAACAGATCTCTTGTCCTGGAATTTGTCTTGTTAGGGTGTGTAGTTTGTAGCCTATGTGGTTGGTGAGTGCTTTTGTATTGTTGCAGTGATCTGCCACCCCACAGGTGTATTCCAACAGCTCTGTAGAAACAGGTTGGACAGGCCTGTTGCCCTATGACAGTTTGTTGAGGAAAGGACTATATACACCATTCAACCATTTTTAGATTCAATAAGAACTTCAGAGAATGCTTTTGTGTTTCCAAATACCTTGAACCATAGGAATCTTAATTCCAAGACTTTAACAGATGAATAAGCCGGACTGTTTTTCTGGTTGGCTGCTCAGTCAGGGTTCCAGATTGATTGATTTGTATGAGAAATCTGGCCCTTGTATCAGTCTATCTGTCATAACATTTATCCTTGTCTTGATAAGTAAGCTTCGTAACATTTTTCCATGTCTGTCTTCTTACAAGTTGACAAATGTGGACGTTGTGCGGTTTCCTTACGGTGTCTTGATCACAGAAGTGCGAGTTATTCCCCCTGGCATCAAAGCACACAGCAACTTGCCTGACAGCAGAGCATTTGGGTGAGGAAACACTCACACACACACACACACACACTCAGTGTCTTGTCTAAAAGTACAGCGAGAAATCAAATGGTCTCTAAAGAATCGCACAACTACTACTGAATCCCGCTACATAGACACTATGTATTGGTATGTGCCATCCACATTACATAACCATTCTTGGGTTAGGATGGTTCACTGGTCATCCAACAACCAACTAGTCATTTAGAGAAGGCAGCTTTTTATTTCTAGCAGTTTATATTTTTTAGTGCCATTTTTTTTTTTTTGTATATTTTTAGTGCTGTTTTCAGAATTCTTTAAAAATAGAAGGTTAAAATGAACAGAATTAATTTGAGTTAAAAAATATTTTATAACATTATAAATGTCTTCACTGTCACTTTTGAACAATTTAATGCATCCTTGCTGAGTAAAAGTATTAATTTCTTTCAAACAAAAAAAACTTTTCAAACTGTAGTGTATATATCACATTCAGACTACCCACTGATTGAAAAGATGTCATTTTGTGCATCCCTAATTTTCACTACACATTTTATGACAGTTAACAGCGCTTCTACAATGTTTAAAGTGTGTACAACCTGTCCTAGTGCTTCTGTTGTGCACAATAGGACATGAGTAATACTGTGGTATCCTCAGTGAAGTGGCTGGAGGACATTTGAGGAAATTGGAAAAGGTTTCTGTGGTCGCTATTGTTCCTTCTTTAAAAACAGATCCACCACACCCCCTATTCTCTGACCACTCTCAGCTTTTCCCATGATCTCATCCCTCATCCTTCTTGTCTCCATACCTGTTAAGAGAACAATGAGAGAAAAGGGAAGTTTGTTTTTATAGGACAGACTATATAAAACTATTTTTCATTCTATCCTTTTAAAATTATCATGTTGAATATTTAACAATAAATTTGTACTGAAAAAGAGGGATATTTAAAACGATTCCTGCAGGCTAACCGATTTACATGAAATTTGATTAGACCAAAAGTGGCTGCTGATGGCAAATAGGGGTTTCAGGTTTGAATTTTGACGGTTACAATGCCCCTTCCTGTGAATCTTCAGGGAAACGGCCCCTCACGCATTCCAGTTGGACCTGTTCTTCAACAATGTGTCCAAACCCAACGCCCCGGTGTTTGACAGGCTGGGCAGGTACTAAAGAAACTCACACATACACACACATACGCATGCACACCTGTGTTGGACAGGCTCAACGAGAAATACAGTGCGCTGTCTCACAAATCTATAGCTGAATAGATGCATGTACTCTTTTGATTGTTTAAATCACTGATGTTGGTGTTTGTTTCACACTAGCCTTGAGTACGATGAGAACAAATCAATCATCTTCAGGCCTAACGGGAAGGTAAGAGACCCCCTTGTTTCAGCCCAGCATCATATTTCTGTGTAAAGCTCACACATATGCACCAATATGTTTGTGGTTTCTCCAAAACTGCTGACAGCAGCTTTACTCAGCTCTATGAATACTTGAAAAGCATTTTCCCAAATCCACAATGTATTTTCACATGCCTCTGCAATGACTAAAACTGTCAGCTCCTGCACTCACGTGACTTGTAAACAAATCAGCCTTCATTTGTTTTGGACTGAGTGAGTTTTCTGCTCCTCCCCTCTCAGAGTCTCAGGCCATGTCCTAATTTTAATTTTGTCTTTGTGTTATTGAAGATAAACACAGATGGGTTGGTCCTGCGTGGATGGTACACATGCCTGACGTTGGCAGTGTATGGCACAGCAGAGCGCCCCCACAGCCACGAGCGGGACTCTCCGCCACCTCCTCCTCCCCCTCTGCCCCAACAGCAGCAGCTGGGATCCAAGAGGATCATTAAGCCTGGTCAGCACAAACATTATATACACAAATATATAATGTTATGTCATGTGAAACATTAAATGCGAGTGCGTCAATCTATTGCAGAGTGGGAGAATGAAGAACAGTTTAACGGCAGCCCACCCAGACCACAACCCAGAGGGCCACGGACCCCACCAGGACCACCACCTCCAGACGATGATGACGAGGAGGCACTACCTGCACCTGGTCAATGTATGTCTGTGTGGAAAAGATTAAGTATTATATATAGTTTTCCTTATTTAATTAAAAACCATATATTCAAATATTATTAGCATAATAATTTGAGAGAAATTAAAAATTGTAATTTTCAGAGAATCTTATTATTTATTAATTTGTCACAATATTTATTTTAATATTGTTTAAATAATGGAACAAAACTCTGCAGGGCTACGGCCCTCCAGAAATTGAGTTTGACAATCCTGCTCTATACAGTGAATGGGTGCCGCCAGAATGAGAGTTCAAAAAGCTGATAAATGCATCACAATAATCCACAAGTAATTCACACGACTCCAGTTAAGTGAAAAGCTGCATGTTAGTAATTAACAGATTAATCATTAAAACTTCAAATTGTTGCTTCCAGCTTAAATACAAGTCGTCCATCCATAATATTACTTTCTTCAGTGAAAAGGTTGTCTATTCTGAATCAGGAGAGAAATATGCACTGATCAAGCACCATTTACAAGTGAAAACCGTTTTAAATTGTGATGTAAGAGCACAACAGGAGATGGCACTACAGGGGATTCATTGATATGCATGTGGTGTAATGCTAAATGTCATTTCTTAGTCAGCCTGATTGTTTCTGCTGTGCTTTTCATGATCAGTCACTTCTGATTTATCAGCTTTGTTTGTTGAGAGTTGTCTGATCATCGTATCTTCCAGAAATTTAGCTCAAGAGCAAGTGGAAACTTGTAATCATGACTAAATGTTGACAGCACATCAATTCGGTACATTCATCTGTCTAAATAAATGTGCTCAACGTATGAGAGATACAGCCTCATAAGCTTACAAAATTGCAAAATAGAATTGAGTAACTATAAAAAGCTAATTTTAGTTCTTAACTGATTACTTGGCATGGATTAAAATAATCTTAAATTACTTCCAATAGTTATACCCATCTGAAAATAATTGCATTTTCACAGAGAGTATGACCTCACAACTATTTTATCATAGTACATTGTAAATCTCACAGAAATAAAAAAAAAAAAATAATAAAAAAATCAAACGGCCTGATCCTAGGCCGGAATATGGCTAATCTTTTTTTAGATTGCTAACAAATCAGTCACAAAGTTGAAATAAAGAGTACCACAAGGCATACAAATCTTTGATTCAGTGCTGTTTTTTTATACTAAGATCTTAGGTTGAGAGGCAACTGTGATTGTGTGTTTTTTTAAAAAATCTGAGAATCTCTTCACATGCATTTCTCCTTATTCCAGTGTTTTACATAGTATCCTGTTAGTGAAGGCTGGAAACAGATCTCTTGTCCTGGAATTTGTCTTGTTAGGGTGTGTAGTTTGTAGCCTATGTGGTTGGTGAGTGCTTTTGTATTGTTGCAGTGATCTGCCACCCCACAGGTGTATTCCAACAGCTCTGTAGAAACAGGTTGGACAGGCCTGTTGCCCTATGACAGTTTGTTGAGGAAAGGACTATATACACCATTCAACCATTTTTAGATTCAATAAGAACTTCAGAGAATGCTTTTGTGTTTCCAAATACCTTGAACCATAGGAATCTTAATTCCAAGACTTTAACAGATGAATAAGCCGGACTGTTTTTCTGGTTGGCTGCTCAGTCAGGGTTCCAGATTGATTGATTTGTATGAGAAATCTGGCCCTTGTATCAGTCTGTCTGTGATAACATTTATTCTTGTCTTGATAAGTAAGCTTCGTAACATTTTTCTGTGTCTGTCTTCTTACAAGTTGACAAATGTGGATGTTGTGCGGTTTCCTTACGGTGTCTTGATCACAGAAGTGCGAGTTATTCCCCCTGGCATCAAAGCACACAGCAACTTGCCTGACAGCAGAGCATTTGGGTGAGGAAACACTCACACACACACACACACACACTCAGTGTCTTGTCTAAAAGTACAGCGAGAAATCAAATGGTCTCTAAAGAATCGCACAACTACTACTGAATCCCGCTACATAGACACTATGTATTGGTATGTGCCATCCACATTACATAACCATTCTTGGGTTAGGATGGTTCACTGGTCATCCAACAACCAACTAGTCATTTAGAGAAGGCAGCTTTTTATTTCTAGCAGTTTATATTTTTTAGTGCCATTTTTTTTTTTTTGTATATTTTTAGTGCTGTTTTCAGAATTCTTTAAAAATAGAAGGTTAAAATGAACAGAATTAATTTGAGTTAAAAAATATTTTATAACATTATAAATGTCTTCACTGTCACTTTTGAACAATTTAATGCATCCTTGCTGAGTAAAAGTATTAATTTCTTTCAAACAAAAAAAACTTTTCAAACTGTAGTGTATATATCACATTCAGACTACCCACTGATTGAAAAGATGTCATTTTGTGCATCCCTAATTTTCACTACACATTTTATGACAGTTAACAGCGCTTCTACAATGTTTAAAGTGTGTACAACCTGTCCTAGTGCTTCTGTTGTGCACAATAGGACATGAGTAATACTGTGGTATCCTCAGTGAAGTGGCTGGAGGACATTTGAGGAAATTGGAAAAGGTTTCTGTGGTCGCTATTGTTCCTTCTTTAAAAACAGATCCACCACACCCCCTATTCTCTGACCACTCTCAGCTTTTCCCATGATCTCATCCCTCATCCTTCTTGTCTCCATACCTGTTAAGAGAACAATGAGAGAAAAGGGAAGTTTGTTTTTATAGGACAGACTATATAAAACTATTTTTCATTCTATCCTTTTAAAATTATCATGTTGAATATTTAACAATAAATTTGTACTGAAAAAGAGGGATATTTAAAACGATTCCTGCAGGCTAACCGATTTACATGAAATTTGATTAGACCAAAAGTGGCTGCTGATGGCAAATAGGGGTTTCAGGTTTGAATTTTGACGGTTACAATGCCCCTTCCTGTGAATCTTCAGGGAAACGGCCCCTCACGCATTCCAGTTGGACCTGTTCTTCAACAATGTGTCCAAACCCAACGCCCCGGTGTTTGACAGGCTGGGCAGGTACTAAAGAAACTCACACATACACACACATACGCATGCACACCTGTGTTGGACAGGCTCAACGAGAAATACAGTGCGCTGTCTCACAAATCTATAGCTGAATAGATGCATGTACTCTTTTGATTGTTTAAATCACTGATGTTGGTGTTTGTTTCACACTAGCCTTGAGTACGATGAGAACAAATCAATCATCTTCAGGCCTAACGGGAAGGTAAGAGACCCCCTTGTTTCAGCCCAGCATCATATTTCTGTGTAAAGCTCACACATATGCACCAATATGTTTGTGGTTTCTCCAAAACTGCTGACAGCAGCTTTACTCAGCTCTATGAATACTTGAAAAGCATTTTCCCAAATCCACAATGTATTTTCACATGCCTCTGCAATGACTAAAACTGTCAGCTCCTGCACTCACGTGACTTGTAAACAAATCAGCCTTCATTTGTTTTGGACTGAGTGAGTTTTCTGCTCCTCCCCTCTCAGAGTCTCAGGCCATGTCCTAATTTTAATTTTGTCTTTGTGTTATTGAAGATAAACACAGATGGGTTGGTCCTGCGTGGATGGTACACATGCCTGACGTTGGCAGTGTATGGCACAGCAGAGCGCCCCCACAGCCACGAGCGGGACTCTCCGCCACCTCCTCCTCCCCCTCTGCCCCAACAGCAGCAGCTGGGATCCAAGAGGATCATTAAGCCTGGTCAGCACAAACATTATATACACAAATATATAATGTTATGTCATGTGAAACATTAAATGCGAGTGCGTCAATCTATTGCAGAGTGGGAGAATGAAGAACAGTTTAACGGCAGCCCACCCAGACCACAACCCAGAGGGCCACGGACCCCACCAGGACCACCACCTCCAGACGATGATGACGAGGAGGCACTACCTGCACCTGGTCAATGTATGTCTGTGTGGAAAAGATTAAGTATTATATATAGTTTTCCTTATTTAATTAAAAACCATATATTCAAATATTATTAGCATAATAATTTGAGAGAAATTAAAAATTGTAATTTTCAGAGAATCTTATTATTTATTAATTTGTCACAATATTTATTTTAATATTGTTTAAATAATTCCAGTTTTTCAATGCGACCTCAATTATATATTATTTAGCATTAATTATTATTATTATTAAATTTATTATTGCATTTCTTAAACTGAAAAAGTAGTTCCAAGCACTGTATTGTAACGTCGCTGTATTGTCTGTGCTTTAGGTCTAGTAAAGGTGGAGAACACAGAAAAAGGTGATGATTACCTGGAGCCTGTCTCACCTGAACGAGGGTCTCTTCCTGCTGATGAGAATTTCTCGGACGCAGAGGAGGAGGATGACGAGGGTCCGGCTGATGATGAGGAGGATGAGGATGTGCAGTCCGAGGGAAGCGAGGGCGTGGAAGATGATGAAGAAGATGAAGTGGGTGATGAAGTGACGGATGAAGATGGAGAAGGTGAGGAGTTGCAGTGCTGTGAGGGTGAATAAACCAGGTGCTCTGGGAAAAAAATATTATTTATTTACTTATTTTTACTTATCCATGCGGATACGTTGTTTTCATTCAGATCAAATCACAGCAACGTAGGAAACATATCCGGTGTGACGCAGCTGACACAGAACAGCATACGCTGTTTACGTCCAGCGGATATAATCCAAAATGGCGCTAGGGTAACACGGAGGCTGAAGAGTGCGAGCCCTCACACGTCACACGCGCTGTGAGAAGTACAAACTGAACGGATTGTCAATACATCCCACCGCTGTATGGCTAGATGAGACGCAAACGTTTTCTCGACTGGATAACCAGTCTCGCTAGTAAGGTTTTGATGAATGAAGACTGCAATCAAGGTTAAGACGATTGCGGTGGCGTACAGGAGTCGTACAGTAAGCACGCGTGAGTCCGTTATAATAATGCGTGTATGAGTATTTATGCACAGGCACAGACATCTCCGTACATTCACGTTGTTTCCACACACATTCACGATAATGTTTTGATTTGTCATGTTTATGTTGCTGTTTAGTTATACTGAATGGATCCGTGTACTGTAGTAGATATATGCAGTCAACAAGCAGTTGGTTTAGGATTTTTTTGGCATCTCCATGTCAGGGTTCGTACGGTCATGAAAAACCTGGAAAAGTCATGGAATTTTAAAACACCAATTTCCAGGCCTGGAAAAGTTTTGGAAAAATAAATAAACCCAGAAAGTTTTGGAAAAGTCATTGAAATCTATTTCACAAAACTCTGTATAATAGAATTGTGTTTAATCAGGTCCTGAATTTCGGTGCGGGATTGCGCATAGGCTATATCGCATAGTTTTACTCATTCCCGCAGCTTTTGACTTTAAAATGATGGATATTCACACATTTATTCAATAGCCTATAGCATGTAGGTTTGATGAGTAAATAATCAAACCTACAGACTGAGTCCAGTCCACACAGACTGATCAAATCAGTCATTTGAAAACAGCGTGAGTGATTCAGCTGTACGCGTCTTCTCCCTTTGACTTTCTCTTCAAACGGCTTCACATCGGCACATCTTGTCTGCGCTACAAGAGCCGCTGCACGCTGCGATACAAGACTTTCACTCGCATTTCGGGACAGTTGACAGAATTGTCACTTGCCTAATCGGGTCATTGTTGCATCGTCAGAAAATTGTATTATTTATAGATTAAAAATGTTAATCTATTGACAGCCCTAATATTCTCATATAGGGTAAACAATTGCCATTTGCAAATATTGGCCCTTAATGAAAAGAGAAAATCAACAAAAGAACCAATGTAGTCTTGTTTATACTCTGATTTGCAAAGACGCCCAACTTAATTAAACATTTCAACAGAGTTTGAGGTCAAGACTGAACTTGCTTGATTTGCTGAGCCAGTAACAATGTATCAGATGTTCTGTTTTCTGTGTGTGAAGTGTTCTGTTTTTATATGCAGGTGATGATGGATATGAGCAGATATCCAGTGATGAGGAGGATTTGGAGAGTGGGGCTTTCAAGCTGCCTGCCTTTGACCTGGACTATACATCTGAGGATCTTGCATCACTACCGACTGTTCAGTATGATCCATACGAGCGTGAACTCCGACCCCTCCAGCACTTCACGCCTCCACACATCACCCGCTATAATGCGGAGCTAAAACACCTTAAAACGGTAGACATCCAGGACTCAAGCTCCGTGTGGGCGGAGTCTGCAGCTAAACTCTCAGAACTGTTGGATGCTTGGGGAGAGGGGCAGGGGGCAGAGCGAGGGGCAGGCTGGGTAACTGCCTTAGAGGAGATCCCTGCCTTTCTACTAAAAGGGATGAGCTTCCTGTCTATTAAGGACCCTGATGGGCTTTGTGAGAAGTTGAAGCAGTTGGTCGACTGGAGCTGTGAAGCTGTTAATTTGGACTTTGCCCTGGCACAGCCCATAGCGCTGAACTTACGCCAGCTCAAAGCTGGAACCAAACTGGCCTCTGCCTTGGCCGACTGTGGTGCCCAGGCTGTGCAGAATCTGCTGGAGAAAGGGATTGTTGGCAGCCTCCTAGGCTTGCTGTTTGCAGAACACGTTTCATCCACTCTGAAACTCAACGTGCTGCGTTCCCTCGACAGCATCATCAGTGAGCCACAGGGTATCGAGGCCCTGCTCAGAGACCGTCACCATGACAATGATGGAAAAAGTGGGTACCAGCGTCTGCTGGATTTGTTTCTATTGGACCAGACTGTGCGTGTCGCAACAGCAGGCGCAGCCATTTTACATAAGGGACATTTTTATGAGGTTTTGACTGACCTGCAGAGGACAGCCAGCATTTGGGCTGAAAGCCATTCCACAGTGGGGGAGGTTGGTGAGCGAGAGGGTAGTGAGAGCGAGAGAGAACGAGAAAGCAATGAGAGGGAAGGAAATGAGAGAGAGAGGGAAACCCATGAGGTAGAGCGGGAAAGCCCAGTGGACATTGCTGGAATCTTGCTGGAATCTGCCTCTTTGTCAGAAGGTGACCTGGAAAGGCTGCAAGGTCTCCTGGAAGAACTGCTCCACCTGCTGGAGACAGCACCTCACTGTATGGTACAGCCTCCTGGGAAAGCTTTTCCCACCAATGCCCGGATCACTGGGCCACCAGAACGCGATGATCCCTATCCAACATTGTACAGGTCAGTACCATATGGCTACAAAACTGATGCCTTGTTTAGTCAACATGTTTTTGACATAAGAAGCTTTTTTCCCCAGTCATAATCCTATATACACTGATGGATCAAAAATCGATAACCATGTATCTGCAGCAATAGTAAGTGGTCATCAACATTACGGCTTTCGTATCCCAGACTACTGTTCCATCTTTACAGCAGAAGCCCAAGCGCTATTACTTGCTCCGGATCATATTGAAAATGTAAATAAAGAAACTTCATAGTGTTCACTGACTCAAAATCCTGTTTGCAAGCACTGGAGTCTTTGAAAACAAGTCATCCAATAATTGTTGACATATTCATCAAAGCAAATCAGTTGCGGAGACTCAATTATGACATTTTTTCTGCTGGATTCCAGGACGTAGTGGAATTATTGGAAACAAACAAGCTGCAAAACAATCTCTTACAGATAATGTAAATGAATGCCAAATCCCGCCTTCTGATGTGAAGCCAGTAATCAACAGATACATATTGGAGAAATGGCAAGTAGAATGGAAAGAATGTCAAAATAACAAACTTTTTAAAATAAATTCAGTTGTAGGAAAAATATATATTTATTCTTTTAAATCCAAGCATGACATACGTATTGGACATACTACTGTAGATGAACTCATGGACATTTATTGATAGGTGAAGAAGAACCAAAATGTCAATATTGCAGGACTCACTTGATGGTGAAACATGTGCCTTTGGTCTGCCCAATATTTAATGTCATGAGATATTATTATCAGGGCACCTCACTGTATGGTACAGCCTCCTGGGAAAGCTTTTCCCACCAATGCCCGGATCACTGGGCCACCAGAACGCGATGATCCCTATCCAACATTGTACAGGTCAGTACCATATGGCTACAAAACTGATGCCTTGTTTATTTGCGATGACAATTTGTGGTTCCTATTATGTATGGTCAATATTAATTAATATTTAGTTTAAATATAATAATTTTTAATATATCAGTTGTCAATGTGGAGGACTGTATTATAGAAGAACTATATATATATATTAGTAAAGTTATTATATGGAGATCTATATTATTTACCCTTTTTGTTCAAATATTTAGCATCTCTTTAATTATTGCATTTTATTTTTTTACAGATACATGCATGCTTGTCACCTTCTGGAATCCCTGGCAGTTGTCCTGTCGTATCCGGCTACATGTGCCAACATCGGAGTCCTGCAGGCTCTCAGAGAACTGATGCGTTTCCTGTCACAGTCTCAGCAGGGTCTCCTCTTTCTCCTTAGCCAACACGAAACCACCAATTTGCTGCTTCGTCTCCTCACACCCCTTACTCACCTGACTCCACCCTCTCACTTGGCTCCGCTGACGCCCCTTTCAGAGGGTGAGGGTGAAGATACTCCTGCCGGTGGAGAGGGTTATGTGAAGCCAGTAATCAACAGATACATATTGGAGAAATGGCAAGTAGAATGGAAAGAATGTCAAAATAACAAACTTTTTAAAATAAATTCAGTTGTAGGAAAAATATATATTTATTCTTTTAAATCCAAGCATGACATACGTATTGGACATACTACTGTAGATGAACTCATGGACATTTATTGATAGGTGAAGAAGAACCAAAATGTCAATATTGCAGGACTCACTTGATGGTGAAACATGTGCCTTTGGTCTGCCCAATATTTAATGTCATGAGATATTATTATCAGGACAAAGTCTTAAGGACTTGTTTTATAAGATGGACCCAGAATAACTTTTACAATTTCTTTCTAAAGTAAATTTAAAGAATCTTTTGTAGAATTTGATGTGCAATACCTTGATTTATAATTGATTTTTTTTTGTATTGTATTTTGTACTACTATATTGTTTTTCTAATGTATAATCTTTGCCATGAAATAGCCTCCTGTCGTATCCGGCTACATGTGCCAACATCGGAGTCCTGCAGGCTCTCAGAGAACTGATGCGTTTCCTGTCACAGTCTCAGCAGGGTCTCCTCTTTCTCCTTAGCCAACACGAAACCACCAATTTGCTGCTTCGTCTCCTCACACCCCTTACTCACCTGACTCCACCCTCTCACTTGGCTCCGCTGACGCCCCTTTCAGAGGGTGAGGGTGAAGATACTCCTGCCGGTGGAGAGGGTTCCATGGATGATGGTTTTTGGGTGTGGCTTATGCAGACTCTACATGCACTCCAGGGTGTTGCTGAGCTGAACGGGGCAGAACTTGAAGATGGCGATAATCCAGATGTTTTGGCAACCCTTTACAGCCTGTATCTCATTAGCTTTAGCAGCACAGGCCGAAATGCTGTCGCGCATGCTTTTAGCTTGGATAATAACCTCAGCTGTCTGGTCAACCTGGTAGAGTTCCATGCCAAAGAGGGCCAAGGGTGAGAATATGCTAATACACCTGTTGTACATAAACAGGGTTTTAAAAATGTCTGATCTGTCAGAGAGTATATTTTGACAATCTATTTAATGGCAAATAAGAATATTATAGAATTTGTGTCGAATGTTTCTTGACACCATGTAGATAGGATGTTAGTAAATGCAAATTGGCCAAATATAGAACCCTGAGGCGCTCCATAGTCATTTTCATTTAAATGTACTCTATGTTCTTAAATGACTTGTTCTCTCTCTCTCGTTCTCTTGCGGTCTTCCTCTCACTCTCTCTTACAGGGAAGGAAAAGCAAGGAAGTCTGTTACATATAACTATGCCTGTATGCTTGTACTGCTGGTGATTCAGACGTCAGGTGATCTCCGGATGATGGAGCACTATGCTGCTCCATTACTTAATGTTTGCAAAGCTGATGAAAACAATGCCAAGCTTCAAGGTTAGCCTACTATTCTTTTGCAGCCCACCAAACACTTCAATCTCAGCCAAACCACCAGTCCTATGATCTATTAAGAAGCAAGTTTTTTTTCCAAGGCCTTAAAAGCCATTTTATAATTTTTGTAAACGTAAGTGCTTTCACATCTGACCTCTATGATTAAATGTGTTTTTCAGAGCTGTCTAAGTGGTTGGAGCCACTTGAAAAATTGCATTTTGATATCAGTGGCATTCCTACGCTTATTGACTGCATAAAGCAGGTGAGGTTATCAACCACATAACCACATTTTAGAGGGTTTAAGATTACAGAGGATAAGTTACAACATGTATGCCTTTTGTGTTAGGCATTGATCAAGAAATTAGGTCACTGATGGTTCAAGTTTCAACAAGAATAAGAACCCACTTTGATGATCTCTTACAGTTAGCTATAAAACAAAACACTCATATGCTCAAAACCCAAGGATTGTGACTTGCCTAAGGAGCTTTCAGGACCTCTCCAGTACAAAGCCTATACACAGAAGCAAATGAAACCTCTCTTCAGTTCAGACGCTTGAAATTATTACTTCAATATGCAATTAAGATAAAGACAAATTTACACAATCCAGCTTATAATTCTGTCTTTACCCCACAATATATGCATCTATATGAAGCCAGACCTAGCTATATTACACCCTTTGGAATGCGAATCAGACCACATATAAAAAAAATTTGGCCATAAAAACCTTGACCTCCTAAACCAGAATCTCCTTTGTCCAGTTCCACCTTGGAGTATGAAAAAGTTATGTATCAATTTGGACTTGACCTGCAATAAGAAGAGTGAAACCTGCCCATATATATATATATATATATATATATATATCTCTTTCTAAAGCAAATGTTTACCTGATAACTGATAATAATTATTATATGAACCAAGCAGTTTGTTTGTGAAGTCTCAGTGATCACTATATTATTCAATAGAACACAGTTTATATAAAACAATACATTCCTGTCCCACGTGAAGCTGATGTGGCAATAAACTTAAATTAAACTGTAAACTGTATGCTCAAATGCCATTTTTGTAGGATTGGGTCACACCTTGATATAGACATCATGTATTATTATGGTGTTGCATCTAAGTTTTGCTGTTTCTTTTGTCAGAATCTGGAGAACTTGATGACAGCAGATGGGGTGGGTCTTGTAACTGCTCTCAGAGTATTGTGCCACGTTGCCTGCCCTCCAACTACTGTGCCAGGTACATGCAAACATACTATAAGCCTTACTTTTTAACTTTGCTTGTCTTAACTAGATACTAAACAGACAAAAAAGACAAATTAAATGTCAAAATATCAGATCTATCTAGCTATCTATCTAGGCTTTGCAGTATAAATGCACCTAACATTACTCACTGTTTATTATATTGTTAAAATTAATCCAACATAAATATTTACAAGAGAAATATATATTTTTTTCTTTATTTCTTGGTTCTTTACTATGTATTTATTTAATATAAATAAAACCTGTAATTTATGTTTTGAGAAAAATAAATTAAAGCTATTTTAAAATGTTAAAAAATATTTAAATGAATTAAAAAAAAAAGTTCAGTAGCATATTTGCTTTGCTGCATTCTCTCAAATTAGTACTGGTATCAACTGCTAAAAATTAGGGATGCACCAATACCACTTTTTCCAGTACTCGCCTGATACCGATACTTTTATTTTTGGTACTTGCTGATACCAATACTTGCCGAGTATCGATACCGATATTTTATTGCATTTGTAAATTTTTTAAATATTGGGTACAGAAACCAAGAGTATGTATAGTGTTAGTTGGTTAACCTCATTTATCAAATAGATAGTCAAACCAAAATATATTCAGACACCTTCAACATTTCTCACATTATCACAGTTTATTCGCTATAGTTTAGAAAATGGTAATAACATATGACAAGAACTCAGAGTTAAACTGTCAGAACAAATTCAGCTTGATAATATTAGATAACTTTGATAGAAAGGTATGTAATGGATTACAATCAACCAAAAATTATTCAGACAGCTGTTAGTATGACAGTATTTACACAACTATCAATACTTAGTCGGGCAACCCTTAGGCTTAATGACAGCCTGTAGTCTCCTGGGGCTGGTTGCACCAGCTAGACGTAAAAAAAGTTGGGTGTAAGCCCCATGCTGGGCTCTGCGACGTCCAGCTTTATGATAAATATTTATACCTGTTGCACCAACTGAAACTACGATCATGCACAACTACGCCCGGCGTATACAATGCGCGTCCATGCCAGCACATTCTCCCGCAGTTATAGATATAGCTGAGACGACGTTCACGCCGCAATGGCTACAAAGCGTTTTTATATCTGAAGTCTCCCTGCACACTCCCATGGCAGATTTAATCAAGGTTAAGTAAAATATAATAAATGTAATACAATGCCTCTCTCTAGAGTTATTATTTTATAGCTGACTATCAAGTTTATGTACAATGAATGTCTTTCCTGAGGTATATGTGACTTTACGTGACATTTTGTGTTTTACTGGCGTCTTAAAAAAAACACGTTTATAGTTTGTATTTTGTGATAAAATTGACAGAATTTGAAAGCTGATCATTTATTTCTGATTAAAAGTAATAAAGCACAAAACTTATTGCGATTATTGAATGGCAGGCACGCTACAAATAATGAATGGAATTAAAGACGTGAAATATTTCCAAGCATTTACACTGTCCTTCCAAGCAAGATGTCAAATAGTTTCTTTTAATAATCCCAGTTCATATGTAATGTTTTACTGCATAATTATTACATGCTGTACAGAAATATATTTTGTATTCAATTACTGTCGGCAGTGTGGTAGGCTATAGTCTACACCGAGCTTCGTGATTGATATCACTTATCCTGCCCGAAAAGACCATAAACATTACAGTTCACGTCTGCAGTAATAATTAACTAACAGACACGAATCCTAAAAACCAGGCACGCTACAAATAATGAATGGAATTAAAGACGTGAAATATTTCCAAGCATTTACACTGTCCTTCCAAGCAAGATGTCAAATAGTTTCTTTTAATAATCCCAGTTCATATGTAATATTTTACTGCATAATTACATGCTTGACAGAAATATATTTTGTATTCAATGTTGACAGTGTGGTAGCCTACACTGAGCTTCGCGATTGATATCGCTTATCCTGCCCGAAAAGACCATAAACATTACAGTTCACGTCTGCAGTAATAATTAACTAACAGACATGAATCCTAAAAACGAATAATGTCAGAGAAAATCATGACTTTTCACTTTACACCTACCTCTGACTAGGTGTAAGATTTAGTCTCAGACGTAGTACTACGCCGAGATGGTGCAACGGGTATAAATTCTACACACGACTTAAAGCGCATTTTACGTCCAGCCTAGTCTTACAACCGGGTGTACGTCCAGCTGGTGCGACCGGCCCCTGGGCATGCTGTCATCTAGGTTCATGCAAACCTGAACTTCCATTTTTTTCCCAGACTCAGTCTGAATAATTTTTGGTCCCAAATTTGTATCAGTTTTTTTGGGGGTATAAAAATTCAGACTACTGAATTTTTGGGTATAATTTGTCACAGTTTACTTTATTTTGCTATCCTCACTTACATAAATGAACTTTAGTGTCCTGCACCCACTAGTAAAAAAAATATATAAAAAATTATATCTGGTGCCTGAATAATTTTTAGTTTGACAATATAATATAATAATTATTACTATAGTGAACTATAGTGTCCTGCACCCACTAGTCAAAAATTATATCTGGTCTCTGAATAATTGTTGCTTTGACTGTATATCCTTCAGTTATTTTCACACTTAATTATGCCCATTAAAATGTATTTTACAAGTTTTTGTTACTTTCACTGTTGCAGCGGCTTAGTACTGTAATCATGCGCTTTCCTGTAATAATGCAGGGAACCCCTCATTATAAATCCCCTAACTGTGATATTTTCAGAAATAGAAGTCCCTACTAAAAACTATTGATTATTACCAATAAAAATATTAGCTTATGTGTCCTGACATGACTCATTGTGTATCTGCAGGTCAGCAGAAGGACTTGAAGTGGAACCAGGCCATCATAGCCCTCTTCAGTGCAGAGGGCATGGACACGTTTATTAAAGTCCTCCAGAAGCTTACATCACTACTGCTGCTGCCATGGCGACTACATGGTCCAATGATGAGGGACTTGTTGATGCAGAGACTCATGATGCTGTCAGTGGCTTCCTGCTCGCTGAGACTCATCCAAGCCATGCTGAAAGAGCTGCTGTGCGGGGGAACCTGTGAGTTTCGTGACGTGCGTGTGCCCTCCGTCTGTGTCGCCCTTCACAAGATCCTTTGCTCCACCCCAACAACCGGTCGGCTGGATGCAGAGGAGCTGCGTATTCAGGGAGACGTGACTGAGATGCTGTTAACATTCACACATGCAGTTAGTGAACAGGAGACGGGTTCAGAGGAGACTGTGGCTGGAAACAGCTGGTCTCTGATGTTGAAGGAAGTGCTGAACTCTATACTGGCTGCTCCAGAGAACATCTACAGCAGCCTTAGTCTGCTGTCAGAACTGCTTCCTCTACCTCTGCCCATGCAGACCACTCAGGTACTGAACACACATATGCGGCTACAAGTACCTGTCGCTGCTTGCCGCTGATTATCCCACATACAGGAGCTCTGATCCAAACCCTTGTGAGCTGCCTGACTAGACAATTTTAGACAAAACTACTAACATGAGGATGGTTTCAAAACGTAGGCAGCAAATGTATGCGTCTATAACTGTTTTGTTAATTAACAAAAAATATTTATAGAAAATAGTTTAATTTACTCTTTCCATCTCCCTCTTTCTCTCTTAGGCACTATCCGTGCAAGGCGTCGGGGTTGCAATGAACACACGAAAGTTGTGGAGTGTGCACTTACATGCTCAGGCTCAAGTATTACAGGAAGTGCTGAGGTGCGTATGTGTCAGCAGCTGTCCGCCGCTACTCTCCATGCTTCGCCGTGTGTGCATACAGCTCTGTGATCTTGCTGCACCCACTGCGACTCTGGTTATGAGGACATTGCTGGAGCAGCTGCAGGAGGAAATGCAACAGTAAGACACATTCATCACATTAAGGACAATTTGTTCATAGCTTGTGGATTTGTTTTAATAAGATTTCAAGAACAATTATATATTTATATTTATACACATAAACACACATTTGTGCAGTGATGCATTGCTGCCACACACACATAATTTTTTCCATTTAAAACAAAATTTTTTCGTAATAATGAGATGTTATTTTGGTAAAACGACATAATTATCTCATTAAAATGACATTTTCTCATAATAACGAGATTTTGTCATTAAAATGACATCTTTTTCTCGTTAAAATTACATTTTCTCATAATAATGAGGTATGTCGTTAAAACGACATAATTATCTCGTTTAAACAACAATTTTTCTCGTAATAACGACATATGTCATTAAAAGCATATGTTTTTCCCTTTATAGGAGATATTATATATCGTTACATTATGTGAACGAGGCTACATTCGATGAACTCTTATTCTGCGTGATGGGACAGAGAGTAAAGACAGGTTGAGTTGAAAAGTGGCATTTCAGGGCCGTCCATGCGTGTGAAACAAATAATAAAGCATGATCTCTTTTTTTTTTTTTTACCCACAAACAAAAAATTCGAAAAATCTAGCTTAATTTTCAGTTCTCAAACAAAACGAAATAATAATAATAATTAAACCATTTGTCATTTCTCTTTTCAAGTAGAAAATCAAATGACCAGAAATGCTCGTATTGCTTAGTGTTAAATCAGTCATTCAAATAAATAAATGTTCCAAGCCCAGAGTCAATTATTCAAAAATAACTAGTTTAATCTGATCATCTTAAACGAGTCATATCCTCCGAGTCTGAGTGCAATTATTGGATAGCATTATATTGTAGAAAGATTGGAGATTAATCCTACATGACGCTACAATAAAAACAATAACATTAAAATACATTTAAAACAGTGTAGGCTATTTCTATTATCCCTCCTGCAGTAACTTCAGCAGCGAGCAGATCCTCGTTTATCTCAAGACTGTGGCGAGGCGACACGCTCACATAATGTAACAATATTTTCTATAACGGGAAAACATAGAGTTTTTATGACATGTCATTATTATGAGAAAAAAAAAGTAATGTTAATGAGATAATTGTCGTTATAACAACGACAAAGAAACAACAAGAACAACAAAGAAAATATGTTGTTAAAATAACAACATTTCATTATTATAACATAACTGAGTGGAAAGAATATGTGTGGCAGCACACATTATAGCATGTTAGCATTTTTAAAAAGGACAAATATGTATACTTTTTTTTTGTACACGCACTCATATTTCTAATATAATTGTTATAAAAATTTTTATACAGTTATTTGTAGTTTATATTTTGGAATAGAATTACTTAAATATATGAAGTATTCTAAAAATTAAATTATATTATGTTAAATTTCGTAATTTTGGAATTGTAATTCGAATATGCTAAATGTGCTACATAACTGGCAGACTCCCTGTAGTACAGCTGTGGGCGTCTTGTTGGAAGACTCTTGCTTTTGGCTTCATTTGGGGGATTTTTTAGCTATATGCAGTTAATTAAATGACCAACATATAATTCAATAAAAAATTATAATCAGTTGATTAGGTGTAGTGATAACTGATTACGCCTAAATACGTTTAAATGGGTTAGTTTGACTGGTGTGTATTTTTCAGACAGCTCAAATGGACTGTTTGTTGTGTGCTTAGGGAGGCAGCTGGCTCACACTTGATAAGGTTACTAGCCCTCCTCGACTCGCTGGCATCTCAACGGGCTTGCAAATCAGCCATGTTGGCTCTACTGGGTGGATCTGCACGCAATGAGGGCCGCTGTGATGGGAAAGTGGAGGACAAACTGTCAGACCTTTTTCCCTCGCTGGTTGCCATGCTTGTCCTACCTGCAGATGCTGCGCTGTCAGCACAGCAGAACGCTGAATTGACAGCTTCCATCCTTCAGTCACTGTGTGACCAGGATGTGTCACTGGTTGTGAGCGGCTCGGGTGAAGCCTCAGTGTCTGAGGCAGAGCAGCTGGCCAACGCACTACCGACCAGAGACATGATGACGTGCATATGTGACGGGATGCTGGAAGTGTTAGGAAATACACACAGCAGCTACACGCTCCAGCTCACATGTCTGCGAACCATGATGTTTCTCACTGAGCACGACTACGGTCTCTATCACCTGAAAAGGTATCACAATGCGTTTGATGGCATTTTGCTTATTTAAGGGTGCACAGTGTATTTGTTTTTACATTTGTGTAAAATAATTTTTGAACACAGTTAAATGTAATCTTTTTTTAAATCCTATTTTTACTTTTAAATAATTTTTTAGCAGATAAATATAATCTTTTTTTTTTATTTTTTAATCTTAATCAATATCCATTTTATTTTACTTTACATTATAATATTAAGGCCTAAATTCACCTGTAGAATGTAAAATAATTTAGTTTATTTTTTAGTGTTTTATTTTTTATTTAGATAAAATATAGGAATTTCTATCTGTTGGTTAATCTGGATGCTCCAATAATTATCGGAGCATCCCTACCCTTCTTTACAGCAAAATGAAAGATTCTTGTGTTTGTGTTGCAGCTCTCTGAAGAGAAACAGCTCGGCCATTTCCTCTCTGATCCGCCGGGAAACCATATCCTTTAACAAAGAGTTAACTGAGCTCCTTTCAGCCCTCTTTGACTTTTTGAGACAGATTGTGAACAGTGAAAATATGGTAGGCCAACAACAGAATCAGTGCTTTTTTTTGTGCATGTATGCATGTATATGCTAATGCATATTCTTTATGCTACATAGGATGAAGACATAGACAGTCGCTCTTTGGCTCTTAGTGTAAGTGACATGAAGCAGCTGCTGCAGTGGAAGGAGGACTCGGGGGAGCATCCGTTATCAGAACTGGAGAAACACATTATGGTACATGTGGCAGCTTAGGTTATATATCATAATTAAGCTGTGCCCTATAGCCTGACCTTCTCTCTCATTTTCCCATTTGTGCAGAAGCTCTGTAAGGAGGATGAGTCTTTAGAGACTCTGCTCGAGAATGTGGCTGGACTGCGACAGATTATTGAAAGTTCTGGAGATGCCCCAGCTAATGCAGAGCCTGAAACGGAGCCCACTCTACCTGCACCAGAGCCCCTCCAGACACAGTTCAACCACAGGTAGTACAGACACAGAGAGTAATTATGTGTGTGACCAGGGTTTTGTAGTTAACTAAAACCGTTAAAAAAAATTTGTTACTTGAAATAAACTAACTGAAATAAAAATATAAAAAAATTAAACTTATTTCAACTAGTAGTCTCATTTTCATTTAGTTAAACCTGATGTACTAAAAAAATAAATAAAGCTAAGACTGAAATAAAAGAATAAAAACCATATAATGTTTGAGGACGGTTTTTGTACTCTCGGATGTTCTGGATGAGCAGTTAAAGGCCCTCTGGTTCTCTCCATTCCAGTCAGATGAGATGGAGACAGATGTTGACATGGTGAGACCGACGTGTGTTTGCAGGAACAATAAATGTATTTGTGATTTAAATATATGATCAAACAAAAACTAAAAATTTTAAGGTAACACATTTTTGTTTTCCTTGTTTACAGAAGTTTTAGAATCATTATTCATTATGGAGTCTGTTCATTTTGTTGAGTCTGGATTATAAATGAATTCTAAAAGTATTAATTGCTTATGTTACGTGAAGTTGTTCATGTGAGAATTGTTAATGTATGTGTTGCAGGTGAAAGTAGACCTAGTTGCACTGGCCCAGCAGTGTTGCCCAGACTTGGACCTGAAGGCGGAGTTAGAACGTTCGTTCCTCAGTGAACCCGCTTCCCCAGGACACAGCAAACCACCCAAAGGCTTCAGACTGGGCAAACACAAACATGAGACCTTCATCACGTCCAGGTACACAACGTGTTGTACCATTCTAGTCAGAGATTACTACTTTACCTTGAATGTATATAGCTACAAATCATTTTCTTCATTTGCAGTGGGAATTCAGACTATGTGCAGCCTGCGAAACGAGCTCATTTCATGGCAGCCCCTCGGGGTCGGGGGCGTGGTGCGTTTGGCCAGCTCTCTCGACCGCATGACATTTTCCGTCAGCGCAAGCAGAACACCAGTCGGCCTCCATCCATGCATGTAGATGATTTCCTTGCTGCAGAATACAAGGACGTGGGTCAGCCCACTGACCTAGCCCTGCCCAAACGCCCACCAAAAGGAGGAGGAGCCAAGCCACCGACTAGAGGCTTGTTTACTGGAGGAAACAGAGGGAGGGGCTTCCAGAGTCACACCCGCTTCTTCACTCCACCAGCCCCCAAGAGTGTTCTGCTTGCTGGTACACATATGTTTGACTTAGCACATATATACTCCGTACTACTCCTATATGTGGCTGATGGAATCCATGACACATTATTTAAAATAATTTGTTTGTTTTAGGTAACTACCCTCGTCGTGAGGGTGGTCGTGGATCCACTTGGAGCACGCCAGTGACAGCTGACACTCATAGAGGGACTTACAGTGAACCTCGTGGAGGGCAAAGCAACTTCGCCCGACCATTACCCTCCAGACAGCCACCTACAGGTAGGCCTTTAAAATATATATATAAATAAATATTTTTTATATATATATATATATATCATGTATTGATGAGTCAATAAAATCAGTGCCATTAACGACAAAGTTATCTTAAGTGATTTTGCGCAAATACAGATGCTTAATACATCTGTTACCTGAATAGTGGGCGTAGATGTGTGATGTCTAAAGGCATGCGGTCCTCTGGACAGTTGTTATGGTGGATGAGCCATCCATGAATGCAGGAGCTGCAGAAGGCATGTTCACACGGAGCCTGCAAAGGATCTTCTAACACGTCCCGACACACACAGCACAGCAGACCCTCGTTCACATAGCCTACAAAACGTTCTAGATCGTAGCCCATCCTAGAGGACACACACACACAGAAAACAAACTGATGTAAAGTACCTAAAAACATATAATAACTAAAACGTCCCATGGTTATAACATGTTACATTAATGTAATGGGGAAAATAGCTAGTTTAATTTCATTTAATTTTCAAATCCAACAATACACCTATCCTGCAGAGGATAAGAGGAATGGAGAATGAATGGGTGGATCCAACAACAAAAAAAATACAAAGATTACATATTTTACACATTAATACTTTCTAAATAAATCTCTAAAACATTTAAAAACAGACATTTAGCAAAAAACTTATAAATGAATAAAATAATAAATTAATAGATTTTTGAAGTTTAAAACTTGAAATGTAGCAATAATAATTATTTTAAGTTTAAAACATTTATTTATGTCCACTATTTGTGCACACTAAAACCTACAGACTATTAATGTATGCTTAAAAGCATAACTTATAATAAAAATATATAGAACATTTCCTAAAATATAATTTAATATATATTCCAAAAATATATTATATTACCTAAATAAATTAAAGCTGCATCATGGTCATAGCAAGTCACATTATTATAATTAAAACCAATACTACATTTAATTTAAATTTAAAGTTCAAACTATACAAAAAGAAAAACTACGATTACATATTTTGTACATTAGTATTTTTAAAATGAATGTCTTACATTTTTAAAAAGAGAAATTTAACAAAAATTCTTTATTTTCAAGGAAAGGTCTTAAAGGTCTTAAACTTTTAGTACAGAAATGTAATAACACATTTACATTAAGTAGACCTTTTCTAAATGTGTTCAAATAAAAAAAAAAACTGAAAGTTAACAATAATATTTATTTTACAATAAAATAAATCATGCAAATAAGGTTTCAAATATTTAAGGCCACTGCATGTGTACACTAAAATATAACAGGTTATTTAAGCTTAACAGCATAATGTATATTAAAAATATATTCAGAAAATGTCTTTAAATACATTATATATATATATTCTAAATATATATTCTATAAATATATATATAAAAAACGAACTACCTGACAGAGTCTGTAGTATCTTGTCTCCCCCGCTCTCCTTCTCTCAGGTGTGCTTGCTGAAGGTGGTCTGGTCAGTTGCCTTAGAAACAGCCAGGTGGCAGCTGTTGGACTGAAACATGAGTGGGTGGGGTTACGAGTGTAGAAATTCACTGGGGATCTGGGGTCAGTTTGCCATCTTCATTTGTACTAAACCTTAGGAAATAGACTCTTTAACAAGCATGAATTGTATGGCACGCAGTTTATGAGGCACCTTTTCAATGCAACTCTCACGTGTACCACAGACCACGTAATGTGTAACAAATTTGCAAGAACACAACACACCTGCTGAAATCTCTTAGGGAAACCCTCTGGGAAACTCTTTTTCATGCTGTGAACAAATGAGACTGAAGCACCTGGCAACCCCACACACAAATACACTATACACACACACTATACAAATATCCTACACAAACTCTACATGCAAAGGGAAATATTTCTGGTGGTTCTATGGTAAAATTGAACAGAGAGTTCAGAAATACAAAACTCATATTTAAGATGCCTGTTTGAGAATAAATTAGAGATCGACCTATATAGATTTTTTAATAACTGATACCGATTATTTGTTTCTATGTCCTATAACTGATATGCAAAATTGATATTTATTTAATGTTTACTTCTGGTTTTGTTATATTTCATCCTCATTTCACAACAATAAAAACATAGCTTTTTTCATTTTTATATCAGCAACACTTGTAACAATATTTACAAAGTGTTGTCAAATGGAGACTGTATCGCAATTACCCGCATGAGATAATAAATTAATTTTCACAGAGCTGTAAGTACGTAGATAATGATTAATACTGAAAAACCATACTGGTAAAACCGATTATCAGTCAATCTCTAGAATAAACGCAAGATGACATCCTCAAAAACAACCCCTTAAAAGTAACAGGTGACCTGTGCAAGTGTTCCTGCACCTGTCTGGCCATGTGAGAGTAAAGACAACTGATTTCCTCTAGAGTGTCAATGTGTGGCTTGTGCATTTAATTCTATACTAACACTTTTCTATACTGTGGCACTCCAGCTAAACCTTTATTGTCATTTGTTGCAGATTCACAGTTGAGGAAATATTGTGTAATTGTGAACGTCTTTCTGAAGGGGAGGATGTTTGTCTGTGCTGGTGTGTCTGTGTCTGGACACTCTTACTGCCTGAATGATCTCTGTTCTTCATGGCTGTGCTGGGATTAGACCGGATTATGCTTTCCCACACTCTGATTGGATTATTTTCCACACTGCAACATTGCAGCTTCACTTTCAGACATGCAGCAGTATATAAAACACTGGCACAACACGACCAGACATGCATCTGTGCACATGCAAGAGTTAAAACAGTTACTGAAGTTCCATGTGATAATGAAATAAAAATGAAATACCATCACAGTCAAGCACTATATCTTACAAATTGCTCAAATTGCCACACACTGATATATATTGAATATATATATTTTACAGAAATCATACTTGCAAAGAACAATTACCAGCGAATTAAATATTCTATAGCTGAGATTACTAAAAATGTATCTTGGTTATAGAAACATCTATGACTTTATACGATTTATTTCATACTGTCTTTTCCAGGACTAACAATTTACTGACATATCTAGGTTTCACTGGCTATGGGAAACCTGTACAGTACTAATGAAAAGCAGAAAACATTAAAAAATGAGAGTGTACTGCTTGACGGTAAATAGTTCATTAACAACCCATCTCTACTTGATTGATTAATATCAATCTGAAGCATGAAGGATAGTGATTGTCTGATTTAATTTTGAAATAAATAAAAGACATACGAATCAATAAATGGTTTGATGTCAAAGCTATACTTGTGTACAAAAGCTGTTGGGTCATATTTGTTGTATATTAAAAGGGTTAGTAATGTGTAGGTTGTACATAGAACTTGCCTGTTTGATAAGTGATGGCTGACAGGGATCATAATTTTGAGACGTCTCCTGGGTTTGCTTCATTTACTTCTGCTGGATTAGATACAATTTTAGCAGTCAACATTTACTGTCAGGTTTCTTTGCCACTCTCTTTACTGTTGATGTTGATTTCTGCTGCTCATAAGCTCCTCCACCCCACCCCCTTTGTTTGACGTAGCGTTTCGACCAATCGCAGTGAAGATACGTCACTTCCGCGGGAAACTCGAGCTTGATGTTTTTCGATGGAGTTTTTGAAAATAGGATTGAGTGATTGACGTACGCGGAAGAAACACAATAAAAGGTAAGCATTTAACGTATTATCTGTCTTCTTGGAGTATATTAAATCCGAGTACATTTGAAAAGTTATAGGAGAATTAGAGGAGGCCAACGAGGCTTACTTTTGTTTACCATGGTTTAGCTAAAGACAGCGACTGATGCTTGTTATATGTCCTTTGCGTAGAGGGATAGTTCACCCAAAATAAAATGTATGGCATTGTTTATCGCATTCCTGTGTTCCCAAACCCGTATGAGCAGGTTATTTTTAATGAATTTAGGCATATACAGCCAGGCCAGTGTAGTCCGATTGCTGACCGAATGACTCTTATGAGTCGGTTTTGTTTTGGTGAATCAATAACAGTCACCTACGAACCGCAATTTATTATCGTTATTTATTTATTAAGAACCGTTAATGTATTGTTAAGGCTGGTGAGACTTAAATCGGTGATATTGACTGGTTGTTCATATGACAACAAAGAGTGTATGTATATATATATATATATATAAGTTTATTTGTGATCAGTGGTATTTTATAAATAATGAAAGAATGAAATGACACATTTTTGTTTATTTATATTTAATGTATAGTTAGGCCTCTAAAAGTGTGTAATGCACATATGACACAAATGAATAAATTTAATAAATAATTTCTGGTGTTCTATCGATTATGCTGAAATTTGAAAGTATCTCACAATCATTGATAACAAGCTATTGGGGCAATAAATGCAGTAAGATCTGCGTTCTTCTTCAAAAATACTGAAAGAGTTGTTAATGATAATTTCTTCTTTAGTTGTCTACTTAAGAAAGTAACTTATCCCTTTAATCTGACCTTTGAGGTTTCATGGTTTTCTTACTGTGTGGTATTTAACTTGTGTCTTTATTGACAGGATGCGCAGATCTGGAGCTCCGAGTCAGCTTTGTGGAAATGCTGCTAAGAAACCCAGGTTTATGCCACCAGGGCCGGCGAGGAATGATGGACCACCTTCATCTGGTCCCCAACCAGAACCATCAGTACCGTCACCACCACCACCCACACCTGCTTTGAGAAATGTGTTGCTCAATAAGGTCAAAAACAAGAGAATAATTAAAAAGTGCTCATGTTGACAAATGTTATCCAATGTTTGTGATCATGTACATAATTTATATGTGACTGATAACATCTTAATATTCATATTATCTATTTAGTGTGTTAAAACATGTGTCTTCATCTGTATAATGATAATAAGGCAGTTATTGTTTGTTTTTGTCTGACAAAAAAACAGACACACAATGTTTGTTTTCCCTTGCGGATGTTGTTTCAAAAGTTATTTCTCCCTGCAGGTCCAGAGGTGTTTGAGTAGTGCAGATGCTTCAGCTGTGTCTAATGCTCCAGTGGGCAGTAAAGCTTTAGCCAGGGTCCTGAGTGCTGTTCCTCATGGTGAATGTAAAGAAAACAGCTTCAGGTCTTCACCTGACTTTCCTGAACCTAAACAACTAGCTGCTCACAGCTGCTAACAGCTGCTCATCACAGCCAAACACACATGCCAACTGCACAGCTACTGGTAAGATACAGCAATGTCATATTTTGTGTGTGTGTTATGATTAAAAGGTGATTGAAACATCACTTGTTTTTATCTCTTGTTCAATAAATGTTAAACAGATTTTCAGTCTGGTTAGTGTATAAAGTTTCCTTTGGTAACGAAATTGTAATATCTGTGTAATGCATTACTTGTAACCATATTTTAAACTTGGACTCGGAGGACATTTTTTAAAAAATAGATTTTTTATATGTAGATTTTTATTTTTGATAAACCTGTGCCACTCAACAATATAAACACATTGCTGAAAAGGTGTTCTGTAGTTACAACTCACCTTAAATGGTCTGTTTTTATGTTTTTAATTTATTATCTCCTTGTAACCATTGGGTTTGGAAACTGGTATTTCAACTGTAGGTTTTAAAATCTGTCTCTAAATGGCTCCTGTTATTGAACCATAATCCAAAGAGCTTAATTGATCTGATGGTCATTATCGCAAAACAAACCCCAGACTTGTATTACCTCTAACGGGTGTTATTTAGCAATAATGACTGCATTGTTCCCTTTATTACACCGCTACTCCCCAAATAAAGAAATACATGGAAATGAAATACTGATTTATGTTTTAATTAGGTTACTATTTAGCCTTACTATTCAGCCTTTTTGTAGAGATGCATAGAGAGAGAACAAAAGCACAGCATGTAAGAAAAAATAATTTTGATTAGCAGTATAATATACGTTGCCATGGGCGACGGTACCGCTGAATGCCATGACTGACTAATCAGAAATTCATCCAAAGATAATTGTCTCGGATTTTTTGTTAAATCTAAAGATAATTTTTATAATTTACTTTTTTTTTTTTTTGTTTGTTTGTTTTTTGAATAATGCGTCTGTTTTGCATGGTCTTGCGAACCTTATCACGTTGATATTTTATAATGTCGCACGAGTTGCTAGGATGTAGTGTACAAAAACTGTGATTAAGAAAGAGGAAATACACTTGGTCACTAAGTTTTAAATGTGTGAGTAAAACTATTAGAGAAAAACAGCAAAAGGTTCAGAGAGCAGCCAGGCTGAACAAACGGCATCTTTATTCCCCTCCTTTAACTTCGGCTTTGAGTGAAACTAACCAATCCGAGCTCACGGACCGCTTGATTGACAGGCGCTACATGCGTGATCGTATTCGTGCCGCGCGCCGCACAGATTCAAGGCAGAGGTGTCCTGCTGCATGCTAGGAGTGTGAGCTGTGGTGCATTTGTCAGTCAGCCTGGGAAATGTATAGCAACTGGTGTCCGAAAAGCAGTTCTCTCACACACAAAACACTGTCTGTACGCACATAATGCTGGAGTTGTTCTGGCGCGAACTCGTTAAGCGTCAGTTTAATGTTTCCTCTGGCGGTTCAGCACTCGCGCGGACTCGCTCTCTGCTGTCAAAACACGGACTTGACGCGCTTCAAACATAACAACACGTTCAAAAACGCCTTCAGTCGTTTACCGCTAAAAATGCAATACTTGTCGCTGTTTGCAGCGGAATAAAAGTTCTGCTGTGTTTCTAGTCTAATGAAGTCGGGCTTGTTATGTAGGTCAGGCCAGGCTTAAGCAGCTTTACTGAACCTGCGTCAGCTTAAGCTAAAAGGAATTCCAGCAAAGCCCTCCCCGGGTAGGCGTGGGCCTAATCGAGGCTGGCCTAGTTAAGCCTGATTCTTTTTCTTATGTCTGTGTGCTTGAGAGCCAGTTTGTGCATGTGTGTGTGTGTTGCTTAACCCAGACAAGCAGTGCAGCAGCCTGCTCACACAAGTGAGTAGAGAAAGACAGACACAGCACAGGGAACAGAGGAGAAGGACTCGGAGATCAAACCTAGAGCACTGAGACCAGCCTAAAGGCAGGATGTCTACCTTATTCATGTCAAACAGCATGGTCGGCAAGGCCCGCTCATCCAACTTCACCCTATCTGAGAAACTGGATCTTCTGCGGCTGGTCCAGCCTCACATACGCATTCTGGAGGAGCACACCAACAAGCACGCCGTGATCGTAGATAAGAACCGGTGCTGGGACAGCATAGCAGAACGCTATAATAGTTTCGGAGGCGAGAGGCCCCCCAGAACGGCTCAGGGCCTCCGGACCCTCTATAAGCGACTTAAAGAAAGTGCCAAGCAGGAAGTTCTTCAGCGAAGCCATGCCCACCCCGAGTACCGGGGCAGCATCTCGGAGCCAACCAAGCGCATCATGGAAATGATACCACAACTGTTTCACGTGGGGGACAAAGAGCCGAACGCACTCCACAGGTGAGACTGAGCGCACAGATACTTACATGACACACAAAAACAAAACTGGCACGTTATTAGGTGCATCCATAAATCAAAAACATATCTATCACCCAATGGAAAAATGAAACCAATAACAAGTAAATACATAAACACGTACTCTCAGGAGGCCTAATTGTACACTCTGAGAAGATGATATTGGCTTTTAAATATTGATTCAGCTTCTGTTAATATCTTCACATACATCTTCCCAGAGTTTTCCTTCAGCTGCTGTGTTAATTGTCACACTCAGCCAATTAGAGTTCAGCATTTTGACATGTAAACATTTCCTTCACTATTTTTAATATGTCATATGCAGTCAAAGCACACGTTGCAGTCACACACTCACTGTCCTTTCACTCTGTCCTGTGCCAGAGGTAAGCTGCACAGAGGGGATTTGGATGTCATTAACCGTATTTCCGATGCAGTGTTAATGCCAGGTTTGCCACCATGTGCCAGAGGAGTTACTTTCCACTAGCATCTCCATGTCTTTCTTTTTGTCAACAGGTCTTTCTTTTTGTCAGTTATCACCACAAATCCAGTCGAGAGCTGTGGATGAACATGATTTGATTCATTTGAATTACCTAGTTGAATCAGATTCAGCATTTTTATTGGTTCAAAACAGAATATATCCTGAGACATACAAATGAGCATTCAAAGCTCTTGTTTTTTTATTAATCATGTTCAAAATTCAGTGTATACTTTTTTTCTGAATCGTGTGTATGTGTCTGTGCTAGGCTTCAGTTCAAGAGGAATTCTCCTGTAGAGCAGCCAGGCAGCAGTTTGTCCCTCCCAGCGTTGTCAGACTATCTGCCTGTTGCGGCTGTGATGGTGGAGACTGAGGATGTGAAACCGCCTCCTGATATTCACCTGATCGCATCCCACAGTTCACCTGTCACCATCGCCACCCCAAGCAGTCAGGCCCATCACGGACAGAATGAGAGGGACAATGAAGTAGTGGAAGAGGAGGAAGATGATGATGAGGAGGAAATAGCCTCCCACGTGTATGCGGCCTGTCTTTCTCCATGCCCCTCTTCCGTACACCTGCCACCCTCGCCGTCAGCACCCGGCCCCAGGAGGAGCACATATCAGGGGGAGGGCAATGTTCAAGAATCCCGTTTTTGAGGCAGAAGCTCTGCAGATGATGCGAGAGGAGGATGAGCTGCTTCTGGCCAATCACAGAAAGCTTGGACTGTATCTAGAGGAGAAGAGGGAGGGACTTAAGAGAAAGCAACAGTTGGAGGAGGAGCTACTCCGGTCAAGGGTCAAAGTAGAGAAATTGAGGGCGGCCAGGCTACGCCAAGGATTGCCATCGATGTGACACGTATGGTGTCACGTCTGAAAGTCTATCACAAGGGAACTCTGTAATGTGAAGTTAAAAGGAACAGACTTGTTTGTATGGTTATTTCTTGTTTTTGTATTCGATCGACATTTGTACAAGGATTGTTCCTGATGTTTGTAGAAGGAATGAACGTTTTTAATATGCCTGGTTTAAGAAGAAAATAAGATTTTATTTTGTATGTATTCGCTAATAAATTCATAATTGCTTTAATCTCAGTGTTTTGAGCCTGTACTTTTTGTCACACAGGATGTGTTACATAGCAACAGCAATGAATGAGAACCTTCTCAGTCAAGCTGTTTATGTGGACTTCATTTACAGTATTATGCATTTATTTCAAGTCAGAATAAAATGAAAATTGCTTGTTTTTCCCCCTTATTGTGACATGTCAGAATAAAACAGCTTCTCAGATGAGCCAAATATATATGGCAGGACTTGATTTTGTCCATTGGGAATTGATTGGATCGTTGTTTAAGTGTTAATAGTTAATCATTTATAATAAATACTTAATACATTAATTACATTCCAAAAAAAGTCGATTTTGATTTCATGGTTTTTATGCCACTATTTATTTCTTTAGCCCACTATTTTTCACCTGACCACTAATTATATAGTTTATCTGACAGAACAAAAGCACAAGGCACAAAATTAGCATATATGCATATGGCTGTATAAAAGCACATTTCTAATTTATTGAGACTGTGTAATCAGTAAAACACTGTCTACGATTTAGGCTATGTTGTATATCACTGCTGATCCTTTATTTGTTTATTTTAAAGCATGCTACTATAGTGTCATGTGGTGCAAGGCGTCATCACGGAAGCGTAAGCGCTGGGAAGGCGACGCTGTGTTGGTTGCCAGGGGGCGGACTGTTGTCCTCAAAGATATGGAGGGGCGGGACATTGGACGAGGTTTGCCTAACACAGCACATTCTAGCAATACTTCTGGATTTGTATATAAATGCATATTTGAAGTTAGGGATGTACAATATATTGTTTATCAGCCGATATGAGTTTTTTTTTATGTTGATATTTTATATTTGTGCAAGCTTTGCTCATTTCCCCAATTATTTTTCTTTGTCATCTAATGCCTTAAAGTTAATTTTTAAAAACACTCATTTAAACTAACACTGCTAAATGTAATTGTTAGTAAATCTCTGAATACCAATTTTCTCACTGTATATTATAATTTTTTGGTACCTAAATTCACTTTTAAAACATTAAAACGATTTATTTTAGTTTTTCACTTTTAATTTGATAGAAAATTGTATTGAATTTTTTAATATTGGCCATAAAATCTGCCATATTATACAAATAATTAAATAAGAATTTTAATATTGGTGCATCCCTATTTGAAACGCACAATTCTCCCTTTACTTCACTTTTGAATATGTTTGAGTCTGTGTGGATGTGTGTTTTAAATCAGTGTTTTTCTGGTAGGTTCAGGCACAAGGCATCAGAGCTGGAGAGCTTGTGTGAGGGTCAGACTCTTATGGTAGGAGGGAAGCAAATTGAGGTTATGGGGATCATATCCAAACAGGACTACACCAAAGGCCGTTGTTTTCAAGATGCTGCTGTTGAGTCTCCTGTAGAAACGGTCTTGAAGGCTCCTGTATATCGACCAGTCTCCAAATCCTTTACCAGACCAGCGCTCAAGCGCACTTACAGATTCTGAACCTGACAAACCGATCGGTAAATCCAGACATGACCCGAACACACCAGGTACAGCATAGGCTCAACTTAATACATTAAAAAAAAAAAAAAAAAATTATCCATGTCCTTTTATTTCCTTATAGTAATTAATACATGCCGTATTTATACTTCCAAAAATTAAACAAAAAAAATTGTCACACTGCAAGTCCATTTAATAAAATAATGAAGACAAATAGGTGATTAAAATGGTTAAAATTTCAAAGAAATGGTCGCATTACAGGATAAACATTCCTTAAGCGTTCATATACATTTTAATTTAAGTTGGCTTGAAAAAGTATTAGAATACTGAAATCCTATTTAAACTTTTTTAAGCGTATCTCCTCCTAGACCTTTAAAGCTACAACCACCAAACTCGGCCCAGACCTTCAGACTGGTCTGACTCGCGTTGCTATATCTTTTCTAACTGATACGGCTTACGGTTTTCGTAAACCAGACTATCAAAACCACCTAAAATCCCATAGACTTTTATTGAGGGGGCCAAAACTTTTGTACGATGAATCTTATGGTGTATTTAAGCTGTCTATTGCTATAGCTAAGCTTAACAACTCCCTACTGAAAAAAACTGCTAAAACCAGCCTAAGCTGATTGGCTGCTTTGGCTGGTCTCTCAAGCTGGTTTTAAAGTGGTTTTGCCCACTTTTTTAGCAGGTCACGCTGGTCTTTCTGGCGAATTCTCTCGTTAGAAACAACAAAGTGCAGATGTGTGTATAAATAAGTAAGATATTTATTTCACAGTGTAAATAGCTTCAGTGATTTTAATGGGAGTTTTTGAGAGTGCTTGAACTCTAGGCTGTCAGTGAAAATGTCCTTTGATAATGTAAATGTTTGCTCTCTTTCTGTACAATGAAAGTGTTATGATAAGTAGCCTAACTTACAATGTTTTTATTCACATTAACTTTCAATGTTAAATTCACATTAAATATAAAGTCAGTCGTATTAAAACCATGTTATGGCATGACACCCATATCTGTTACATGACGACCCCCCCCAACCCCCCACACACACACACTCGTTCCCCCTCAAAAGTGCATGACGCCCCTGCTTGCTCTCATCACTAAAGTAAACTTTGGACCAGTTCTCCTTTCTTCACACAACATGCTCCTCAGCAGAGGTGAGCATAGCCTTTTGATTATTTCTGCTTATTATTAATTTGATTAAGTCACTGCAGAATGCACTTTCAGTCCGACTTCTCTTAAACGTGCCGAAAAAGATCCTTACCCTGTTCAGCACTGAATTGGCAAGCAATTCCAGCTGCAGTGTTGAACCGATTCCCCATTGAGTCTCTGCATTATCCTATCTTCTCATGCAGTGACCTTGAAATTTATGAAATTGTAAGTTCTCTAATTTTGATCTTCACTGTATATGTATATAAATATATTTTAAATAATATAAATATATTTTAAAGTAAAATGCATATAAAATAAATACATATAACACATAATAAAAATATGTAGACATTCATTTTAAATTGTATCATTGAATTTAGGCATCACAACATCATAATGTTCCGTATGAAAATAGATATTCATTTTAAATACTTGCTTAATATTACATTATAACATTACAACTTTTTTTTAACATATGCAGTTAACAAATTATTATTGTTTTTAAGTGTTAGGTTGTGGCAAAGGGAATGCAAATGTAAAAATAAAGGAAATTAGCATTTGCAATTAAATGTCCAATACTGATCATTCGATATTAATAAATTAAAAAAATATCTTTTCAGAAAATTTCCCCCTGACTGTGTGTCTGTATCCATCAGCTGGAGTGGCAATGATCACAACTTTGTGTTTCAGGAAGAGCGGTGCATTGGAGAGGAGCGTGCCGCTGAGCTGTTTCGTCTAACAGGTGTGTTTACGTTACGGCGCACTCAGGAGATCATTAATCAGTATTTATCCGAGCGGATAGAGTGAACCGTATTCTGCAAACCCACTGAACTGCAGCTACATTTGTATGGAGTCCTCCTGGCCACACGGCCCATCAGAGCCTGCCTCTCTGGTGCCAGCACACACACTTACACACACAGCCCACACCTCGCATGCATCAATGCCCTCAAGAAACTCTGCAACCACCCTGCGCTGCTCTACAAAACTTTACAGGTACAAAAGGTGCTGGTATTTTGCCCTGCCATGTTCTGTGTCTTATTGCTGCTTTTTAATTATTCTTTGTGGTATTTGCTTCAGGAAAAGTCAGATGAGCTGTATGAGGGTGGAATGATGGAACTCTTTCCTGAGGGATACTCTACAGGTGCCTTCAGCACTGCAGACTCTAGAAAACTTCTAGTGCTAACAGACCTGCTGTCGGCAATACAGAACATCAATCGCTCAGACAGGTCCACCACTGCTTTACAGACAACATCTCATTTTAAAGGTTTACACATCAAGGAATTATTAGAACCATAGGCGTAACTTGCGGATGGGACGGGTGGCACATGTGCCCACCACTTTTTGCCAAAGTTGATTCTGTCCCCACCACTTTTTGAAAGCCGTTGAAAAAATATAGCATGCGGAAGGCTTATAACGCAAAGTAAAAGCATCTCCAGTCCGTCTTCAGTCATTCTTCATAATTTAATTTATTCATATGTAACAGTCAGATCAAGTCAGACAGGCCTGATCTATAAACCTTGTAAACACATATCAGGATTTTAAACAGTAAACAACGTAATTATATGTGCGCAGCGCCGCACACACTCTTTCACTGTGTGATAGTGATGAATTAAATAGAATTCTTTATATTTACACGTTTAGATTAAATATACCACTCTCATGATTTAAGTTAAGCACACAAATTATATGATATAATTATCAAGAAGCTTAAAAAATCTATACATTTAACGCTGCCTATAAATTAAAAATATGGATGCTCTGCTTTTGAAATAGACATACTGTATGTGTTAATGACAGTGGGGCATAAATTGACGGATTATAATTTTAACGCCTCTGATTGACCATTGCGTTCATGAAATCAACAGACATGTCTGTGATTGGCTGCATTACTCAACGCTGCAAAAATGCGTTATAAATAGAAACATTTGGCGCTTTCCAGAGCGCAGACACAAATGCGCACTGCTCGTTTGCCAAATCTGTTTCGCCAGTATGTTATAATTACAGCTTCAACTGAGGATGCTTAGCACCCTTCTAGCACCTCTTGTAAAACCAGGCCTGCAGTGAGGAGCTTGGTTGTGAAAATGTTTCCCTAAATTGTGTTATACTGCAGAAATCAGAGTCTGAGCGCAAAGAAAATATTTTTTATCTGAATAATGATCAGTGATGCGCACTTGATTCAGAAGATGGCTTAGAAACATGCATACACTGGCTTACCCTTTCGACATCCACTGTACTGCTGCCGCACATGCGCTGCTGGTGTAGTGCGGCTACTCGACTGTACATTAATTCAGTCCTGAATGCAATGACCGTAAAATGCGCACAAATGAGTGAGAACGAACTCTGAAGTCTAATGATGTTCCCTACAAATTAACTTATACATACATATTTCCTGCTTCTACTTTTTCAGCACATCCTGTAAAGGGAATCAGTGCGCAATGCATGTGCTGTTACATAAAAGAGCTTGAATGCTATATTTATTTTTGCATTAAGTTTAGCTAATAATTAGTAGATAATATTTTTAATCTTATTTTTTTTATTTTTATTATTTAAACCAGATGTAACCTCCCCCGTCCTGTCCCCACCACTTTTTAAGACAAACTTACGCCAATGATTAGAACTATTGACAAATCTGATCAATAAATGTTTAAATGATGTATACTCAACATGAACACTTAGGTCACATCAGTGGCCTTGTAAAAGTTGTATTATTTTACAAGGGTGCCGCCAAGTTGAGGTCACATTACCAACAGTGTCTTACAGTTCAACTGGGTTACTGCTACTACTACCAAGTTTGCATTATGTAAAAGTTTTGAAGTTAAGAAAACACTCTATTAATCTATCTAGCAATATACAATCAAGAACATACAATATAGTCAGAAAAAATGTGAAAAAGATTGAAATGGATAAAATAATAAATTATAGTATTTTTGGTATATAATGCATTTTGAGTGCTCAAGCACTTTACAAAAAACCCCCCACAAAATTACATCTTAACTATTATATTTTATTATATAAAACCCTGTTTGTCATCACCAACAACATGCAAACATTGTTGGGACTAAATCCATATGTCCATTTTATTGACATATGTAGTGTGAGACTCATGTCCATTGTTGTCTCTCTCTAGGGTTGTTTTGGTGTCCAACTACACACAAACTCTTGACTTACTGCAGGATGTCTGTGATAATATAGGCTATAAATGGTGTCGGCTTGATGGACAGACACCTGTAGCCCAGCAACAATGAATTGTTGATTCCTTCAACAGTCCACACTCGTCCAACTTCCTGTTGCTACTCAGCTCCAAGGCTGGAGGGGTGGGACTAAATCTTATTGGCGCCTCCCATCTTGTTTTATATGATATAGACTGGAACCCTGCCAATGACATATAGGTCAGTGGACTTCCACAACGTTACAGTTAACCATGTAGCACTGCAAAGCAACAATAAAACATATATAATACAGTATTACACACACACACACACACACACACACACACACACACACACACACACACACACACACACACACCTTTTGGCTGATATATATATATATATATACACACACACACACACACACACACACACACACACAAAAACATCATGCAGCTCAGTGTATTTTGAGATCAGTTAGAAACACATTGCAGTTAGACTACACTCTACTACACACATACTTGTCTTAGTTGCACCTTTAATGCAGACCACTAGATGGCAGTAAATACAAAAAACCTCTGTTGTAAATCTTGCCATTCTCTGCTTTCATGTGGCACCATAATTTTGTTTTGCTGCCATGACGAATGATCTCTAAAGGCTTTGAGTGATAACACTTGTTTTATAAGTCTCCAATTATTGATACACATCTGTCAGGCCATGGCACGAGTGTGGCGAGATGGACAGAAGAAAACAGTTCACATCTACTGATTTCTTACAACAGGTAACCAAAACATTTGTAAATTACCCATAAAATAAGTATAATCAGCCTGTCTGTTAATGGCTAAATTTAGCTGTTTGTTATGACTGTGCAATAAAAAGAAATACTTGACCTGAAACATCTCACAGCCTTTCATCAATCATAACCCACACAAACAGACTGGCTTTCTTTTCTACCAATAGGCTCTATGTTATGACACGTATCACATGATGAGACACTCTTATTCTTGGAAGGCTTTCAGATTGATGAATCATGGTTGGAAAAAGCATTTGTTTACAGAGTTTGCACATGAGTTTAAGTCTGCAATAATCTGCACGTGTGTCTTGTAGGTTCAATAGAAGAGAAGATTTATCAGAGGCAGGTGAGTAAACAGGGCCTTTCTGGGACAGTGGTGGACCTGTCCAAGAAAGCTGAGCATATTAGCTTTTCTGCTGAGGAGCTACGGGACCTTTTCAGTTTTGACCCAAATACCACCTGCCTCACACACAACCTACTAGACTGCCAATGCACTGGAGATGGAAATACACCAGGTAAATAAATACAAGCAAATTAAATTGCATTATATAAAGAAGGAACTAGATCAGGGGTAGGCAACGTCGGTCCTGGAGTGCCGCTGTCCTGTAGAGTTTAGCTCCAACCCTAATCAGACACACCTGAACAAGCTAATCAAGGTCTTCAGAATTACTAGGGCTACAGGCAGGTGAGGTTTTTTTCAGGGTTAGAGCTAAACTCTGCAGGACATCGGCACTCCAGGACCGACGTTGCCTACCCCTGTACTAGGTGATTCTCTTACCATTAGGGCTGTCAATCAATTCAAAATTTTAATCAGAATAGTTAAAACATATACAGAATAATTAATTGCAATCATTGTATATTTTAGATATAGTAGATGGGTATATACAGTGGGTACGGAAAGTATTCAGACCCCCTTAAATTTTTCACTCTTTGTTATATTGCAGCC
>NW_015549580.1:1852175-1857952 GCF_001515605.1 Sinocyclocheilus anshuiensis
TATATATATATATATGTACACTACTGTTCTAAGGTTTGGGGTCGTTTTTAAATAAACACTTTCATTAAGCAAGGATGTATTAAATTGATCAAAAGTGCCAGTGAAGACATTTATAATGTTACAATTCAATTTCAAATAAATGCTGTTCTCTTGAACTTTGCGTTCATCAAAGAATCCTGAGAAAATGTATCACAGTCGCCACAAAAATATTAAGCACCTGTTTTCAACTGTAGATTTAGCTTTGCTATTACTGGAATAAATTACATTTTAAATATATATAAAAAAATAAACCAGTTATTTTAAATTGTAATAATATTTCACAATTATATGTTTTTTTACAGTTTTTTTTTACCGATCTTTTTTTATCTTCTTTCAAAATAAAACAAAAAAGTAACCATTTTTATTCATTTGAATGTAAACATTTCCAGGTTTTGTGAAGGAGATAAAGGAGGAGACTGGAAGGGCATGTCAGCTGGGTCGCAATGCCGACAGCACGGTATCATTTCCACAACGAGTCAGCATGTCCGAGCTCATGCACTGGAGGCATTTCTCTGGAGATGTTCAGTCATACAATGATATTTACCTAAATCATGCCCGTAACCACATCACATATGCCTTTCAAAGCACCACTTCCAAATCCCAAACCACAGTCTAAACTCTTCCGCTTCCCGAGACATTTATATACAAACCCACTGCCCTCATGTTGTTTGTAAATATCTGATGTATGATTGAACGTTAAAATTATTCATTAAACACTAAAATCTTTTAATAAATCTTTTTATGTTGTTATTATATTTTGGTTGTGTACGCAAGCTAATGTGTTTGTGTCCATTTAGGGAACCCGCCGATTTAAATATCTGCTCCTTCTGTCAGAATGAATCAGAGCAGTGCACAGAAATAGATTAATAGCGCAATCAGAAACATTAATAGAAGTGGAAAAAAAAGGCACCAGAGGGCATCTGTCAGACAAACATATTTTCACATTAGGCTTTTTTTTTTAGATAGTTAAATCCTGTTTCTAGTTTAATCCTGTCTGAGAAACTCATTCCACGTCAATGTATCCTAAATATAATGATGTTTGTTAATTTTTAATCATTAGTTTACTTTGTTCTTTGGCGATTATGGAAACAGTCTTTACATTGCTAATGAATCGGTTGATTAAATAGTGGGTTGACCTCCATCATCTTGTTTATTGCATTGTTTCCCCCCATTATCATCCTAATTTATACAATGGATGGTTTATATGAAATGTATCCAAAACCAGGATTGTTCCATCTCAGTAGGAGAATTGTTGAACATGACGCTGCGCAGGATTACCTTGGTTGCACAGATGGTTCATTTAATGCATTTTCTAGCTCAATCTGTCCATTGTCACCATTAGTAACAGAAACACTGACTACAGGAATCAGAAATGACAGAGTGATCACGAAAGCAGTGAGGCACAACAGTCACCATCAGGAAATGAATCTGTCAGATCCATGACTCATTAATGAAACAAACCTGAGTGCACGTTCGCTGGCGTTGTTGTTTATTGACAGTGTTTCAGGGTTGAAATGGAACAGTGATAGATCATTCTGCTGTGATATAACGTGTGAGTCACAGATTTTGTATTTCTGCATGCGTTTGTATGTCTGGTGGAGATGGCGTGTTAGTCAGACACTTGTTTATAAGAAACCTCTTGAGAGCCTGACACTATCCAGGTTGTGATGATGAGATCCCAGCAACTGTTACCGGAGTAACAATACAATGTTTATTGGGTCTGTAGGGATGTGTGTTTGTTCCTCAGCCAGGCCTTTACTGTAAGTACCGTCAGGTGTGCAGATTGTTCCTGCAGTGTAGTCCCACAGGGAAGTACTGGCTGTCATTGAACGTAATAAAGATGAGTGACGAGTGTTTCTTATCAAAACAAGAAAACTAAAATTTCATACATATATATATAAAGGCAATGCTGAGTTTATTACATATGTGCATATTATATTGGTCGGTAAGAATTTATTTCTGTGATTGCAAATCTGAATTCTCCGCATCATTACTCCAGTCTTCAGTGTCACATGATCCTTCAGAAATCATTCTAATATGCTGATTTGGTGCTCTTAAAAACAATTTTTATTATCAGTGTTGGAAGCAGTTGTGGTGCTTAATATTTCTGTGCATGTAAATAGTAAGCTTAATGTAATCATATAATATGATGTAAATATTTTCAGGATAATTAATTTTTTTTTCACCTGTTCAGAATCAGAATCAGAATGAGCTTTATTGCCAGGTATGTTTACCAGAGGTGGGACCAAGTCATTGTTTTGCAAGTCACAAGTAAGTCTCGAGTCTTTGCATTCAAGTCTCGAGTCAAGTCCCGAGTCAAGACAGACAAGTCCCAAGTCAAGTCCCGAGTCAAGACAGGCAAGTCCAAGTTGAGTTGCAAGTCCTCAGCTGTAAGATTCAAGTCTTAAACAAGTCATTAGAGCTTTTTGCCCAAATTAGTGTCTCAGTATTAATTACCATATCAAATTCATAGTAATTTATATCAGGAAGGCAGGTAGAATATGTTTGACATAGTTCAATTTCATGTGAGATGGGTGCCCCTAGTAAAACTACTCAAGTTCAGTTTAGGGATTGTGCCAGAATAGGATAAACAGTGAAAAAAACTATTTTCTTAGTAACAGAATAGCAAAGACAACATAATTTCATAGAAATAACAGCTGCAACATACTTTGCATGAATAACACGTTAATAACACAGATATAACAAAGGAATAACACAGGAATACAACAGGATTAACTCAGTAATAACACAGAAATTAAACAGGAATAACACTGACAACAGAAATAACACAGGAATAACAAAGTAATAACACAGGCATAACACAGAATTAACACATTAATAACACAGTTATAACTCAGTAATAACAGTAATAACGCAGTAATAACAGGAATAACACATTAATAACACAGTAATAACACATTAATAACCGTAATAACAGAAATAACACAGGAATAACAGAAATAACTCAGGAATAACACATTCGTAACGCAGGAAAAAGACAGTAATAACAGAAATAACAGTATTAAAACACAGTAATAACACAGTAATAATTCAGTAATAGCGCATTAACACAGGAATAATACAGGATTAACACAGTAATAACTCAGTAATAAAACAGAAATAACAGTAATAACGCAGTAAAAAAACAGAAATAACACATTAATAACAGTAATCAACACAGTAATAATGCAGTAGTAACACAGTTATAACAGAAATAACTGGAATAACACAGGATTAACACAGTAATAACACAGAAATAACACAGGAATAACTCAGTAATAGCAGAAATAACAGTAATAACAGAAATAACACAGGAAACACACAGTTATAACACAGGAATAACCCAATAATAACAGTAATAACACAGAAATAACACAGGAATAACTCAGTAATAGCAGAAATCACAGGAATAACTCAGTAATAGCAGAAATCACAGGAATAACTCAGTAATAGCAGAAATCACAGGAATAACTCAGTAATAGCAGAAATCACAGGAATAACTCAGTAATAGCAGAAATCACAGGAATAACTCAGTAATAGCAGAAATCACAGGAATAACTCAGTAATAGCAGAAATCACAGGAATAACTCAGTAATAGCAGAAATCACAGGAATAACTCAGTAATAGCAGAAATCACAGGAATAACTCAGTAATAGCAGAAATCACAGGAATAACTCAGTAATAGCAGAAATCACAGGAATAACTCAGTAATAGCAGAAATCACAGGAATAACTCAGTAATAGCAGAAATCACAGGAATAACTCAGTAATAGCAGAAATAACAGGAATAACACATTAATAACACAGTAATAACACAGAAATAACACAGGAATAACTCAGAAATAACAGAGTAATAACAGAAATAACACAGGAAACACACAGTTATAACACAGGAATAACCCAGTAATAACACAGAAATAACAGTAATAGCAGAAATCACAGGAATAACTCAGTAATAGCAGAAATAACAGGAATAACACAGTAATAACAGAAATAACACCTGAAATACACAGTAATAACACAGGAATAATTCAGTAATAATACAGAATTAAAACAGTTATAACACAGGAATAACTCAGTAATAACACAGGATTAACACAGTAATAACACAGGAATAACTCAGTAATAGCAGAAATAACAGAGGAAACACACAGTTATAACACAGGAATAACCCAATAATAACACAGAAATAACACAGTAATAGCAGAAATCACAGGAATAACTCAGTAATAGCAGAAATAACAGGAATAACACAGTAATAACAGAAATAACACCGGAAATACACAGTAATAACACAGGAATAATTCAGTAATAACACAGGATTAACACAGTAATAACAGAGGAATAACACAGAAATAATACAGTAATAGCACAGTAATAACTGAAATTCTCAGGAATAACACATTAATAACACAGTAATAACACAGAAATAACACAGGAATAACTCAGAAATAACAGAGTAATAACAGAAATAACACAGGAAACACACAGTTATAACACAGGAATAACCCAGTAATAACACAGAAATAACAGTAATAGCAATAACTCAGTGACAACAGAAATATCACAGGAATAACAAAGAATTAACAGAGTAATAACAGAAATAACACAGTAATAACAGAAATAACAAGAAATAACACAGGACTAACTCAGTAATAGCAGAAATAAGAGGAATAACACAGGAATAACAGAAATAACACAGGAAATACACAGTAACACAGGAATAATTCAGTAATGAAACAGGAATAACACAGTAATAACACAGGACTAATTCAGTAATAACACAGGATTAACTCAGTAATAACGCAGTAATAACACAGAAATAACTCAGTAATAACACAGTGACAACAGAAATAACACAGGAATAACTCAGTAATAACATGGAAATAACAGATATTACTCAGGAATAACACAGTAATAACACAATAATAACACAGTAATAACACAAATATTACAAAGGAATAACACAGTAATAACACAGGAATAACACAGTAATAACACAATAATAACACAGTAATAACACAGGAATAACACAGTAATAACACAATAATAACACAGTAATAACACAGGAATAACACAGTAATAACACAATAATAACACAGTAATAACACAGGAATAACACAGTAATAACACAATAATAACACAGTAATAACACAGGAATAACACAGTAATAACACAATAATAACACAGTAATAACACAGGAATAACACAAAATTAACACATTAATAACAGAAATAACACAGGAATAACTCAGTGACAACAGAAATAACAGGAATAACACAGTAATAACAGAAATAATACAGGAAATACACAGTAACACAGTAATAATTCAGTAATAAAACAGGAATAACACAGGACTAATTCAGTAATAACACAGGATTAACTCAGTAATAACGCAGTAATAACACAGTAATAACACAGAAATAACTCGGTAATAACATGAAAATAACAGATATTACTCAGGAATAACACAGTAATAACACAAATATTACAAAGGAATAACACAGTAATAACACAGAAATAATTCAGTGATAACACAGGAATAACACAGTAATAATACAGTAATAACATAGTAATAACAGGATTTCCCAGCATTTTTTGAACACTGCCGAGTTGCAAACGTGATATTTATTTACAACAATTCAATAATAAGAAGTTAATATTGTGGTATATATTAGACACAATATTGTCTGATTTTGCTAAATTGTGTAAGTGAAAATATTACCTATAAAGCCACAG
>NW_015549580.1:1858272-1859111 GCF_001515605.1 Sinocyclocheilus anshuiensis
ACAGTAATAACGCAGTAATAACACAGGAATAACACAGGAATAACACAAAATTAACACATTAATAACAGAAATAACACAGGAATAACTCAGTGACAACAGAAATAACAAGAATAACACAGTAATGACATGGTAATAACAGAAATTACTCAGGAATAACACAGGACTAGCTCAGTAATAACACAGGAATAACACAGTAATAACAGAAATAACACAGTAATGACATGGTAATAACAGAAATTACTCAGGAATAACTCAGTAATAACACAGGAATAACGCAGTAATAACACAGGAATAACACAGTAATAACACAGGACTAACACAGTAATAACACAGGAATAATTCAGTAATAAAACAGGAATAACACAGTAATAACGCAGTAATAATACAGTAATAACACAGGAATAATACAGGATTAACACAATAATAACACAGAAATAACACAGGAATAACTCAGTAATAGCAGAAATAACAGGACTAACACAGTAATAACAGAAATAACACAGGAATAACACAGTAATGACATGGTAACAGAAATTACTCAGGAATAACACAGTAATAACACATTAATAACTCAGTAATAACACAGGAATAACAAAGTAATGACACAGGAATAACACAGTAATAACACAGGAATAACAGTAATAACATGGTAATAACATAAATCACTCAGGAATAACAGTAATAACAGGAATAACACATTAATAACTCAGTAATAACACAGGAATAACAAAGTAATGACACAGGAATAACACAGTAATAACACAGGAATAACACAGTAATAACACAGGAATAACACAGTAATAACACAGGAATAACACAGTAATAACACAGGAATAACA
>NW_015549580.1:1859478-1910749 GCF_001515605.1 Sinocyclocheilus anshuiensis
CACAGTAATAACGCAGTAATAACACAGGAATAACACAGGAATAACACAAAATTAACACATTAATAACAGAAATAACACAGGAATAACACAGTAATAACAGAACTTACTCAGAAATGACACAGTAATAACACAGTAATAATCACATTAATAACACATTAATAACACAGGAATAACACATTAATAACTCAGTAATAACACAGGAATAACAAAGTAATGACACAGGAATAATACCGTAATAACACAGAACTAACAAAGGAAAAACAGAAATAACACAGGAATAACACAGTAATGACATGGTAATAACAGAAATTACTCAGGAATAACACAGTAATAACACAGGAATAACACATTAATAACTCAGTAATAAAACAGGAATAACACAGTAATAAGACAGACATAACAGTAATAAGACAGGAATAACACAGTAATAACACAGGAATAACTCAAAATTAACATTAAGAACACAGAAATAACACAGGAATAACACAGTAATAACAGAAATAATACAGGAATAACTCAGAAATTACTCAGGAATAACAGTAATAACATGGTAATAACAGAAATCACTCAGGAATAACACAGTAATACCACAGAAATAACACAGGAAATACACAGTAATAACACAGGAATACACAGTAATAACACAGGAATACACAGTAATAACACAGGAATACACAGTAATAACACAGGAATACACAGTAATAACACAGGAATACACAGTAATAACACAGGAATACACAGTAATAACACAGGAATACACAGTAATAACACAGGAATACACAGTAATAACACAGGAATACACAGTAATAACACAGGAATACACAGTAATAACACAGGAATACACAGTAATAACACAGGAATACACAGTAATAACACAGGAATACACAGTAATAACACAGGAATACACAGTAATAACACAGGAATACACAGTAATAACACAGGAATACACAGTAATAACACAGGAATACACAGTAATAACACAGGAATACACAGTAATAACACAGGAATACACAGTAATAACACAGGAATACACAGTAATAACACAGGAATACACAGTAATAACACAGGAATACACAGTAATAACACAGGAATACACAGTAATAACACAGGAATACACAGTAATAACACAGGAATACACAGTAATAACACAGGAATAACTCAGAAATTACTCAGGAATAACAGTAATAACATGGTAATAACAGAAATCACTCAGGAATAACACAGTAATACCACAGTAATAACACAATAATAACACAGTTATAATTCAGTAAATGCGCATTATAACAGGAATAATACAGGAATTCCATACAGTAATAACACAGAAATAACACAGTGGAATAACACATTAATAACTCAGTAATAACACATTAGTAACACAGTAATACCACAGTAATAACACAGTAATACCACAGTAATAACACAGAAATTACACAGTAATAACACAGTAATAACAGAAAACCTCAGGAATAACACATTAATAACACAGAAATAACTCAGTAATAGCAGAAATAACAGGAATAACACAGTCTCTGATTGATCGATTTCATGAGACATTCGTTTGTATTAAATTGTTCAGATTTTTTTAACATGCATTCAAATATTCATGTTTATTTCTTGCTGCAAATATTAAAGAGGAAAATATCATTGATTCATATGCCACTACTGCCGAATTATCTCAGTACAAATTAAAGAGCGTAAAAACACTTTTTATTCTATATATTAAACTATAAAACTAAATATTACAACTCCAAAATAAAAAATTACAAATATTGTTTATGTTAGTTAAATTAGCCCAAAATATAGCAATGTTTAAAAATGCGTTCTTTTGTGTTGGTCTAGAGACTCCTAGTGGTGAATACATGCTAGAACAACTTATTTTTATGATTTCTTCATAAGTATCTGTGGATATGTGGACAAGAAGCAATGTCATAAACACCACAAAGAGACAAATTCCTAATGAGAATTAGGCTATACATCTTAATAGCAGGGCTGTACGTTAACTTTTTTTTCACATAGCACTGGTGCTACAGAGGTTGAAAGTTTTGTAGCACAGGCAAAAAAGTTGTAGCACAAGTATAAAACGTCTGTTATCATGTCTGAAAACAAACACAAGTAATGGAGTTCATCACTTGAACATGCAAAATTGTATCGCACCCGTGCTACAGTGGTAAATTTATTCATCGCACAGACCAGTTTTTTTGTAGCACGTGCGACATATATGTCGCACTGTACAGCCCTGCTTAATAGAGTCTTAATTTAATTCAGTTATGGTCACATTGATCTCCTTTGGATTGGTGTTTGCATGCAAGTCTTGATCTTATGATGGTATTGGTTACAGAGTTTCAAATTGAGTCTAGCAGAACTTGATTTAAAATACATTTTTAGTATATATTATATTATTTGCTGTACCAGTCCAGAAAACTAACAACTGATAATGTCTTATTTTGTTTGTCTGTGTCTATACCAAATGTGATTAGTTGTCCTGAAAAGGGCCACTTAAAGGATCTACTGTCCTGCCTAGGTGTCCTGCTTTAACCTGGCCTTAACTGGTTTACTATGCCAACCAACACACTAATCAAGGTTGCATAATGTCACTGACAATGCCACCTGCAGTTTACTTTATCCAGTTGGTCTGTGCAGCTTTTCAGACATACAGACCCGGCTAACAGGGAACATTTCTCAGAACTTTGGCTAACGTTCTGGTTAGATGCTCTCAAAGTTATAAACAAACGTTATTTTTTATAACATTTGTCAAAGTTATCTAGTCTTTAATAATTTTCTTTAATAATCTTCAATTGTTCATGAAATGTTTTTTTCCTGAAAATGTTTTAGTTGGATGTTTGTCTAATGTTTTTTTTTTTTAATGTAACCACTTGCTTCAGAATGTTCAGCGAAAATTGTAAAGTTATAGTGTTTGCAATGACAATATGGAATGTTCCCTTCATTTTTGGGAACATTCAGAAATAATGTTGTTATAACTTAGTGGAAATGTTAGCAAAACGTTCTCAGAACATATTTTTGTTAGCTAGGGATCAGAGGCTTTCAAACTTTTGATGCCAACGAACCCCAAGTATATGAAGATCTTGCACCCCTTTGGCTCTGCTCTCGTTCAGATATTGTGTGCACACACTCAAACTTTGTCCTTGCATCACTGATGACCAGATGGGCTTTTTTAATTAAGATGAAGAGCAGGCATATCCCACTAAATGGAAGCAAGCTGATTATAGTCAGCCTTCTCTATTTGTTTATTTTATTATTTAATACTTATTTGAGTTGTGCTTATTGTAAATATGCATTTATTAGATTATTTTATTTAGTGCATTTGTATTTTGTTGTTTTTGTATACAGTTATACAATAAAAGCGCCTGGTTCCAGAAGTAAATCACTGAGGGTGCTTCTGAAATTAGTGAGGGTGCTCTATATATAGTCTTAATGCACACATATTTTGTCCAATCCATTGCTATATCTCAATCACTGCTATGTCGAGATTGAATCCCGCATAAATATGCGAATGTCATTCCCGAAACTTTGCAACGTGTGTGTGGCCGAAAAATAAAAGTTCTGCATTTTGAATGGATAATACTCGCAAAGAGCGCTCACTTTATAATCACTAAAAAGCTGTCACTCTTTTTTCATTTCGATCTCTCAAAGTTCTGTTATGACCAATGAATCTCTCTATACACTGCGCAATCAATATTATTTACATTGTGTACTTTTATGTTATAATGAGAGGATTAGATTGTATGACTCAGCATGGAACAAAAACTGGTGTGTGTTGTAGCCTTTAGGTATACGAGACAAAACCAGCATGTCATGAAGATGATGAAAGTGTTTTCATTTTAGTAGTCCCTTTAAGTATTTTTCTTCACTGAATATGTACAATTTCTCATGTGGTAACATCTAATTTATTTGACTTTATTCAACCCAAAAATATTAACTTAACTTATACATTAGTTGATCAAATTAAATTTAAGGGTTAGATCTGGTAGAAATAGCTCTAAGACAACATTTACAATCTACAATGTTTTATTTTACTTTTTTCTCATCATGCTCATTTTGAGGCACCCTCTTTTGAGGCAGTACACCAACCCCCCCCCCCATTTTGTATTTCTCCCTAATCAGACACACCCAATTTAGTTCTTGCAGTCTCTACTAACGAGCTGATGAGTGGAATCAGGTGTGTTAGATAAGGGAGACATACAAAAGGTGCAGGGCAGGGGGGCCTCCAGGACAGGTTTGGGAACCACTGCTCTAGACACCCAGGGTAAGGAAAGACCCGCTGCAGCTCATTTGGAGAGAGAAATGACGTCAAGGAAATCCTCACCGATACTGAGACCTTAATATAACCATGAACTGCACTGAGAGCTCAAAGCACATCACTGCGCAAAATTTAGACATACAGGATTACCAGGGCAAACAGCACCAATCCTCAGTCGGGTGTGCTTATTTGAAAACAAAGAAGCCAAGAGCAATTAGACCTTGTTGAGCAGGTTTCTGCTGGATGGGACTGGATCTACTTTTGGAGCACAATTTGGAGCGTCCGATTTAGTCCGTTAATTCTTTGTTCAGTCACATTCACAGAAACAACCGTCGTTTAACCGAGTGTTTATCGTGGAATTGCACAAATGACCCTGCTGGCGAGCATGCGGCGCCACAGTATTCACGTTCAGCATCACCTGCACCGGTGGAGCATCTGCGGGACGGACGGAGGGCAACTGCTGAGCGATGGTTTCGCGCGTCCCGACATCGGTATGTCCAGCTCCAGTTACTGCTCGTCCGCCTCTTCAGATTCCGCTCTCTCCACCGAGTCTGCGACTCCAGCTTCGCTTGGACCATTCACTGTTGTCCTGCTTGGAGACAACGGCGTCGGGAAGTCCGCGCTCGCTAGTATATTCGCTGGAGCATCGGACAGCATGGGCAGCGAATGCGAGTTATATGGAGGTATGTGGACAATTAACTGGACTTTTCATTTTCGCTTTTTACTCAAACTGTTCACAGACACATAAACTATCAAGAAATCACCTGGCTTTCCAGTGACGTTCTTGTTCCGGATTGTGATTTGGGTATAAGCCTGTTTATAGCGGTTATATTTAGGCTAAGTATTCATAAATTCAGCATAATCATAATCGTGCAGTTCAACATTTCAGAAACGCACAAGTTGGAGCCATGTAAAGGTCACTTGCGTAGAATTATGTAGAAAGTCAAAACAACAGGTTGGGGTCATAAAAGTACACAAATGTAATTAACAGTAAATTTAATGAAAAATCCTTGCGTAATTGAATTTAATTGAATAACTGAATAATTGAATAATTCAATTCGTAATCAATTATTCAATTAAAATAGGCTACGTAAAGATTATTCAGTTCAATTTGATGGAAATTTACTATTATATTAATGAAATTGCGTAAATCTTAAAAAAAGGTTGAGTGTTTTGAGTGTAGGGTACACATTCTTTTCATGTAAATGTTTTTACTATTACTTTGTACTATTTATTTATTTATGAATGAACGTTTAGAAACCTAGGCCAGGCGCTTGCAAACTGGGGTACATGGGAAAGAGAGAAAAACAGATTTAGGGAAATGTTTATTATTATTATTATTACAATGCAATAGATTTACTTAGAATGAGGGGAGCATACCAAGCAGAGGCTTTATATATATATATATATATATCATTTTTTTTTATTTTTTTATGGACTGCTGAAGTGCAAACTTAACATATTAATTTAATATTATGCGAAATAATTGAATTACGAACATGATGAATACATGAATGAGCATTTATTATTGTTAGGCTATAGAAGTTTGTTAGGGCGCATATGTTCGAACACAGACGCTCGCTAACAAATCGCGTTCGCCTGATGAGGTAACCATAGCAACAGAAGGATGCAGGAGCGCTTTGCTTCAAGGTCGCATCTGACGGAACGCTGGCCTTTATGTTAGGGGCGCCACAAGAATATTGCTCCGAAAACTTAAAATAAAGATGTTTTTATTGTCAATATAGGCTATAATGTGTGTACTCAGTGAATGTAATTTTGTACATTTTTGCCATGGCCACTATTCATAACCTTGTTTCAACTCTTTGTCCCTTTTAATGATCTCAGGTGAAGTATTTGAGCAGACAATAACAGTAGACAGTGAGAGGGCCTCCGTTACCCTACTCGACATGTGGGATTCACAGGTAACATCTTTACTTTATCAGCAATTTATATTAATATACTTTGATTATATTAATATACTTTGATGATTGGAGGTTGTAAGACATTCTGATTTCTGTTTCCATCAGGATGAGGGCAGTTGGACACAGGAGCATTGTTTGCTGACAGGAGACGCTTTCATTATAGTTTATGCCATAACAGATCGTTCAAGCTTCCTTCGCGCATCTGATCTTCGTATTCAGCTTCGACGTCAGCGTGAAGCCAACTGCACTCCTATCATCCTGGTCGGCAATAAATGTGACCTGGTTCGCTGCAGAGAAGTGTCCATTAGTGGTAAGTGATTCTGAATTTAAATAGTAAAACTCTTTAGTGCTTCTCTACTCCTTATCCTAAAGTTACTTCTATTAGTAGCATTACAATTGCTATTTAATCTTCATAATTTGCAAACCCCCTTATGGGATTAATAAAGTACTCTTTGTTTATACCTTAGATCACTGAGAATTTTCGTTTATTATTTTATTTTTCATTTTTCAGAGGGTCGTTCGTCTGCTGCTGTCTTTGACTGTAAGTTCATTGAGACGTCAGCAGCAATGCAACACAACGTCTGGCCGCTGTTTGAGGGCATCATCCGCCAGCTCCGTCTACAAAGAGACAGCACAGAGAACCTCACCAGGCGTTGTTCTCTTCAAAAGCACCGAGAGAGTCTCCCAAAGAAAGCAAAGCGTTTCATTGACAGAATTGTTGCTAAGAAGAACAAGCAAGCAGCCTTTAAACTCAAGTCTAAATCATGTCATGACCTGATGAGTGTATAGTGTAGACTTTGAATGGCTCTGAAAGTTTGAATTGTATTATATGAAGTTTGGGTTCAAACATTTTGGAAAGTATCTGTTCAAATGTTTGTTTTGTTCCCATTTTGTGATTTAAGAAAGCCATGGATGTCTATATTAGACTGTGCTGTAGAAGAGCGTCGATTACAGGCTTCTCGCTCCCTCTGCGAAGGACCGAACGCTCTAGTGTTACCCATCGTCCTCCAAACATTTCAAAAGCCATGAAATACAAACATGTTTTTGTGGGAACCCCAACAAATTAAAATTGATCCTTTTACTTTTTTATGATTTTCCTGATGGATTTTCTTTTGAATTGTGGAACCTCTTTGTCGTACCTTATGTGTGTGTGTGAAAACGTTTTGTCCAGCTTTTGCTCAGTTTGAGCATATAGCATTCAAAAGAAATAAAATGCAGCTTTTTTTTTTTTAATGATAAATCTGAAATGTTTTGTCCTTTTGAAAGTGCACACATCCAGAAAAGCCGAAAAGCATCTATATTATTATGTTTTCAGCTGGGGTCTCTCATATCATATAACAGAAATGCATTAACCTTGATTAAAACATACACCAGCTGTTCCTGTGGTGTGCATATGGAGGCATTTTATTATGGGATAATAGCTTTAGATACAGATGCTGTACATGTATTTCCCTGTCCATTATGCACAAATGATCATTTTAATCAGGTGTCAATCAGGTGTTTTCAACCAATTTACAATTAAGCATACACTAGGGTCCAAAAGTCTGAATATACACTGAAAGTGGGATTTAATATCTTAATTAATATTGGAAATTGTTTACTTTTAAAGATTTTGACAAATTTAACAAAGAAACCATAAAAAGTAAAAGATTGAAACAAAAGATTTCCTGTTTCTGGGTCACTAATCAAGTAAGCTTGTTTTTATAAGATTTATGGTAACACTTAACACTTTAAAATGATATTTTCACATAGTTACATTCAATGAAACCGTTCTAAAGCTTTATTTATCCTAGTTAATGTTAATTTCAACATCCAGTGAATGAACTAACAATGGATTACATATACACATTTTTAATGTTAACAAAGATTAATACTGTAACGGGGCTGACGAGACGTGAGACGTGTGGATCCATCTGCAGGCTTTATTAAAGAGACGTGGTAAACAGGCAGGGTCAAACAATGGTAAACAGGTAAATGGCGGGCAAAACACAAGAATAGTCCCAGGGCTAGCGTAGGTCACCGATCGGCAGACAGAATCACAGGGGCGAGACGAGAGGGAAAAATCCAGAAAAACAGGCAAAGATCAGAAACCGCGAAAACAGGCAAGGCAAAAACAAGGAAAACTCAGAGACTCGGAATGGGGTACGGGCTAAACAATACTCAGCAGAGAAAGGTGGTTAGAGTGGGTGTTATATAGTGAGTGAGGTGATTAGAAACAGCTGTGTGCAATGAGTGCAATCAGTGCAGTGTGCAAATCGTGCAAAGAATGATGGGATATGTAGTCCGGGGTGCTATGCAACAGTTTGTGTTGTGCGAGAGTCAATGTAATGGAAAGGGTGACCTCTGGTGGTGAATAAACGGAAGTCCATGGACCGAATTCGTGACAAATACTGTAACAAATATATTGCTCATTTTTAGTCAATGCATTAGCTAACGTTATCTAATGGGTCTTTATTGTAAAGTGTTACAAAATTGATATCTCATTATAATTAATATATTAATGTTTATGTATTATGTATTTTATATATAAAGATATTTCACAGATAACGTATGTATATAAAAGCATCTTTTTATTACAGCCTCAGTCCTGCTGGTGTATATATATGTGTGTAATAATTGTTCCTGTTATTCAGAAACACTCCTACTTTCCTTTCAGAGGTGAGAAGGACAAATGAATGACACATTCAACTGATGTGTGATCACTGCAGTGTGAATGATAATGAATGATTATGAATGTGTATGTGTTAAAACGGTGTAAGACTGAAGCTATTTAGGCAGCTGTGTTGCCTGTTTGTTTATGAATATTTGCTGTAAATGGGCACACATGGAGTGTGTCAGATTGTCAGGTATTGCTCATTTTGAGGTCATTTCCTGTCAGATCCACTATGCATGAGGCAGCTGGTGACTCAATGAAACATTACTGCAAACTTCCAATTACACCAACAGAGTTGTAATGGTACTGAAAATGTGGTCAGCTGCAGTATAATAGTTCATATCTGCAGCAACAGGTTTCTCTGTTTCAGTACTAATGCCTGCACTAAGTATCGTTATTCATAATCATAACCTTTACCCTCTTACTTCTCTCCATTATGCTGATACGGCTGCATAATAATTAGTCAATGGAAAACCATGGGAACTTCTTGAGTAACTACCACTCAAGGTGCCTTTAACCTTCGATATTTACATTGAAGGGGTCACTTTTACAGGAAGTGATTACAATAGATTTTTCAGAAGTTAATATTTTACAGTATCCATACCCATTTTTGCTTTAACTTATTTTATGTAAGTATTGCCCAGAAAAAGTGTGCCATCACTCTTACCAATAATAATTGATCAGAATGTTTCAAATCATTCTTCAAGTCTTTTTTCTGTGGAACACAAAAGATAATAGTTTAGAAATGTTTCAGCTGTTTTTGTCAATAGAATGAACGTTAATGGGGTCCAAAACAAACAAAGGACTTCACTGACATTCATGGTATAGATAAAAAAAAACAAAAACCACTTAGACATTTGCAAAATATCTTCTCTTGTGTTCCACAGAAGAAAGAAAGCCCTGCAGGTTTGGAACAAAACGACATGAGGGTAAGTAAATAAAGTTTATTTTTAGGTGTCACTGTTGAATACCTCAGAAGTTCTTGCAAATGTATTCATTTTCAGTATCAGACGAAACTGAGAAACATGGAGCACAACCAAGCGAGAGTCTGTCAAAAGATCAAGGATCAAAGATTGCAGGCCTATATTACTCAAGATCGTGAGCACACAGCTGTGTGAAGGTGATCTTTACACTCTCTGTGAATGTACAGTGATTTTCATCTGTCACACAGCTTGGTTTCCGATATATTTTCTCTTTTTGTCCAAGCTTCTCTTCAGAATTCTGCTTTGTCCCCTTTTTCCTTATCATCTTGCATAGAAATTATTGACGTAAGGCCCCTGATTACAAAGGAGGATTTTTGATGCATGTTTGTTGTTTGCCATTTTAATTAAATGCTTAATATTAACACATCCACCAATCCAGAATACTATATTTGCCAAAGGATATCATAAGATACCTTAAATTTACAGTCCACTCCCCTGAGCAGTGAATCAGTAGATAATGATTAGGCTCAATAAAGCAGAGTTAAACTTTGACTTAAGCAGGAAGCACTTCAAGACTGAAATGCTCAGTCTTTTGAGGAGAGGAGCTCTGCTGGCAGGTCTGTGTCTGTTATCCTTTCTTTACTTCTTCTTAGTTGTTCTCTTTGAGTTTAAGCTGATTTTGAAAGTATATGTTGATAGTTACCGATATGTCATTTGCATTGAAATGTTGCTTTCGAGGCCTACGATAGGTTATGATCTTGTTTGATTTTGCTCAGAGCTTTCAGAAGGGTGTTGACCGGCTTATGCGGAAGGGCATTCAAACGTATTGAAACTTGCTGTAGCATCGTAGGTGCAAACTTATTTATGAGCATATTTGCTAGAGGAACAAATGTATCTATGATATTTTTTTGATCTTGTCAGAATGTCATCAGAGGTCACAAGCCTGGGCCTTTTGTTCTCCCATACCTTGATACTAGAAACTTTTAAAGCCATCTAGCCTAATGTTAATGGACTGTCATTGCATTTTTATATCTTGTTTGAATATCCAAGTTTTGATTTAAATCACTTTTAGTTTGAAAAGTCAAAAAAGTATGAATGAAAATGGTCACATTTACTTTAGTCTCATTTTTACAACTGGTTGAGCTGATATTTATAACATAGAACATGAGTATTGATTTCAGCTTGTGCACCAGAACGTCCTGATTCGTTAAATATGTTGACACGCATAATATCAACCAATTGATCTGTACATTGTCGATCAAGAGTTTTAAACTTAAGTAGCTTATCAGAGGTCACATTAATTTCAATGTCACCTTGTGTCACATCTGTCTCAAGGTGTGTCTGTCTTTCACAATAGATCCAACAGATATAACTGAAATAAAAATCCAGTATCACTAAAGCACTAAACCTTACAGCTTATTTCAAAACAATATTTCAGTAAAACTGCCGACACAGCTTAATCTACTCTTGGACTCAGACTGCCACCAACACAATCAGATTTATCTAGAGATCTTTATCTCTTCACACATATTATGTGTGTGATCAGATAAACAATCTGTTTATTGTTTATCTAGATAAATATGTTTATTGAGGGCTGAAGTATGGAGCTACACCTGTATACAACTTCCTTTATTGATCTGTGATCTGCAACTTACTTTCATTTACCAAGTGTTTAATAATCGCCCCATGTTGACTTAACTGAATGATGTGACTAAAGACATGTTAAACTGAGAAACCAATACTTCTTTGGCTTTTACAAAGCAAAATCTTCAAATGACAAAGCTAATGTTTAATTTGAGAATGAATTGGTATTTTATTGTTGATCTAAATCCTGAAATGACCCTGAAATATTGCTATACTGTTTCGCTGAATGTATAACAGTTGCTACACTCTCAGAGAAAAAAGGTACAAAACTGTCACTATTACTTAATATATATTTTGTATTACATTTTATACATATTTTGTTGTGTGGATGTGTGGATCCAAATGTACATAATTATTTAATTTGTTTAAAAAGTCCCGGTTTTGTTATATGACTGTCAGTACAGACATTGTAAAGTCTGATAAACTACAGTGGTGACACACAAAAACACACATGTGCACTGAGTCAGCGCTGTCTGGCACAAGAGGCACCGACCACGCTCGAATGCCAAGTGACCTTTAAATAACCTTTTTATGGGTTGCGATTCATGTAAAAAAAATAAATACACACGCACTACACCACATGACGAGAGTCATGATGTCACCATCAAATGCCACACATGCACTATTTTTATGCATATGAGAAGGACTGTCAAAATATACACAGATTAGTTTGAGAATAGAGGGAGAAATAAAACGGGAAATTCCTGTACACACACACATAGGAAAGCATCTTTTATATTGCTGAAATATTTGTAATGTTTTAAAATATTACTCAGGACTGGTTGAATAGTACGTTTTGCTAATAATCATTGACTGAAGTTTAACATCAAAGAAGATGGGTCTATTTCCTGACTGGGCAGCTTGTAATTAGGCTTTTGTCACACCATGTGGCTCCACTTTATGCTCTAATATTGCTCAGTTTGCACAGCAGGGGCCATCATGTCAGGGAATAGTCATCGAATAAAGTTATTTGGCAAATAAATGTCACTGTTGTAAATTACAATTGCTTTTGCAGTAACTTAATTAAAGGCAGTGTTTCACATGTTGACATTTCTTTTCCATCAGGCTTTGTTGTCCGGGACCATGAGAGGTGCACATTTGCTACACTTGACCCTTCTCATCAGCATTGTAAGTGTTTGTGCGAGTAGGATTTTAACTCTGTGACCTTGTAGTGTCCTTACGATCTTTTATTCAGTCCATAAATGAGTAACTGTGCTGAAGTCCATTTCTCTGCCCACACTCCATTAATCAGTCAAAGACCTGACACACAGACATAGTCTGAATTCTTTCGGAAAGTTAAATGATTTGTTCTACATAAATAATCCACAGAAATGGGAATATTCAGCAACCTTCAAAGCACAGATAGGTTTAATGGACTATTGATTTGATATTAAATAAATGACTGTTTATATTGCAGTAAGACAATAGTTTAGTAATTTAATTACTAACTTTATTTAGTTATTTATTAAGAAGTGTGGTCAAATGTAAGGTGTTTTATTAGTATGCAGGGAAATCTCATTCTCAGAAAGAATATTGGCTGCTAATGTTGTTCATGACTGACTAGATTTAGAACAGACAATATATTGTAGCAGTTGGCAATATGCTTATCTATAATGGTGATTTTGCAATAAGTCATTTTAAATTCTGCAACTTAGGGTGTTATTTTTCATATGGCTTCATAATTCTTTTCTCTCTCTCTCTCTCTCTCTCTCTCTCTCTCTCTCTCTCTCTCTCTGGCTCATGGGTCATGGGATTAGGACAAAATGGGGCCATTAGGACATCTAGTTTTAGATGTGCCAGAGGCTACACCTGTGCCCTATGCCATGTACCAGGTACCCTAGGCTCCGTTTTTGTGTTTTAGGGGTTAGTTTTGACAGATGGTTTAGTTATGAAGACAGACATAACGCTTACTTTTTTATTAGAACATCTCCAGTCTATCGTCAGTAATTTTTTTAAATGTATTGATTGAAAATATTCTAGAAATGTTTTCTTTGTTCAGTTTACATCTGCAGTGGAAGATGTTTCATCATACCATGTAAGCGGAGAGACTGAAGGAAAGATCAGTGTCTCTTCAGACGGCTGGCTATTTCTGGAGCATCCTCTGGAATGGAGTCCTGAGAAAAACCACCATCTAGATGTAATTTATTATTGTATTATGAAATATCACACATAATATGCAAACACCTGGGTCTTCAAAAAGAAACAAAATCCCTACATTGTTCTTTTCTAGCATGCACAAAGCACACTGTTGATGTACAACATGACCGTGGATTATATTTAGCAACATGGTTTTACGTTAAATATATGTATATGGAAAGTCTATATTTCAAGTCCTGGTCACTATATATGTTTCACCTTTTTAATCACTGTATTATATAAATGATATAAATCAAAAATATATAATATTAATTTCAAAATATGAAGTATAACATGTCACACGGCGAGACATATAACGTTGCAAACAGTATGATGACATGTAAATATAAATTCCAGAACAAACTATTCTAAATGTGTGTTTTTCTTCAGATTGAAGCACGTTCAGCAGATGGTGAAACCCTTGATGGGCCTTATTCAGTTGTGTTGCAAGTTGTTGATGTCAACAACAATCCCCCTGTCTTTAGTGAGAATCAGTACAGTGGCCGTGTTAGAGAGCATTCACCTGCAGGTGAGAAACGCACACATTATCAATGGATGCTAAAACTTGGTGATTCTCTAAACTGTTCAAATTAAACAATGAACACACTATTAATTGTACTTTTCATCTTGTGTGCGTGCAGGAGTTCCATTCATGCAGGCGTTTGCTACCGACGCAGATGATCCCAACACATTAAATGCCCAACTGAGATTCAGCATTGTGAACCAAATCCCCAATCCTGGAAAAGTTTTTTACTTTGGCATTAACCCGGACAATGCAGAGATCTTTATAACAGAGGAAGGTACGTCAACACATTTAGAACAAAAATACTCCGAAAAAAAACCCAAGCGTCCATATGTTGTTATTGTACAAGTTAATTATGATTATGTTTTTTGTTGAGTGCCAAACCAGTATTTGTCTTTGAAAGAAGATGAAAGTGTGTCTTTCTGTTGCTTTGCAGGAGCAGAATTTCTAAGGGCCAGGCCCACTGTAAGGTACAGCCGCGGGGAGGTCCATGGCAGTCCTGAAGTCCTGAAAAAGAAGTTTGAGGACTACTGTATCCCAAGAAACAACATACCTCTGGAGAACAACCCCTTTTACACATGCATCGAACGTGCTGGTAAGAACATACAGAAACGCACACAGTGATCATGTTATTTAAAGCAACTGAATGCAGTTTTGTTTATTTTTGCCACATTACAGTTAAGTGAGTGGAATTTGTAAATATATAACTGTCATAATTACAGAGGATAGTTGTACATGCGTATTTGTTGCTGCCATAAAGCAATCCACCCTTTTCACAGATTTTCGTACCTGTGCACCAAACTTACGCAATCCCAGAATAGACATTTGGGGGAAGAGTAGGAGAGAAACAAAAGCCATTCAAATTATTAGAAGTCAGGGTGCCATCAGAATGATTTTGAAATTGACATTTAAAGGTAAAAACAAACAACAAACTTCAATACAAAAACAAAAAGTGGATCCCATTGCAAAAAACAGAAAAATCCACATCCAGGCACTCACATAGCAAGCAAGGTAAAAAGCCTTTAATTATAAGACAGACCTACATATTAAAAAACACCAACGCGTATCAGCCCAAGCAGGCCTGCATTAGGGTGTTAGACCAGTGGTTCCCAACCCTGGTCCTGGAGGCACCCCAACACTGCACGTTTTGCATGTCTCCTTAATCAAACCCACCTGATTCAGGTCATCAGCTCATTAGTAGAGACTCCAAGACCTGAATCTGGTGCGGCAGAGAAAGGAAACATGCAAAATGTGTAGTGTTGGGGTGCCTTCAGGACCAGGGTTGGGAACCACTGTGTTAGACAATAAAGAATGAGAAATGGTTAAATAGATACACCTGTGACTATACATTTTCAAGATCTAACCACTAGATGTCCCTTAGGAGAGCTTTCTCTAAATAAATAGGCCTGTGATTATACAGGTACATTTTCAGGATCTAACTAGATGTCTCTTGGGTATTTGCAAATTTAAACCAATACAGTTGGTTGATCAATGTTATACGGAAGCTTGTTTAAGCCATGGGATACATTTTTTTTAACTTTTTTTCCTGAGTATCTGGGTCTCTCTCCTCCATTTGAGCGAACGAGAGCATGCGGGAGAACAGAACATGTTATTCAGAATAAGACTGAAATGAACAGTTCTGATTACAGTGCTCTCACATACACACTCAGATTAACCTGGTGTGTTAATGTCTATGAATGACCACTTCTCTGATTACATTCACTCTGGTCTGTGGAACGTGCCACGTGCTGTAAATAAGAACACAGCCATTAACTGTGCTCAAGCAGTTCAGCCCTCATCAGTGCAGATTACTGTAGTCTCAGAAATCAGGCTGGATTTAACCCAGATTACTTCACCATTCAGCATCCACATTATCAGCCCAAATCAATGAACATCATGTGACCAACAGAAATGTGCAGGCCTCTCACTTCATTAATTTGTATCATGCTGTGGAATAATATTTTATTGACTGAACCTCACAACCTAAAGCACCACAGTGACTGGTCAAATAAGTAAATAAATCGACATGAAATACTCCTCAACTAACATTATTTTATTATGGGAGAATCACAGCTGTGCTGATACTCAGATCAATAATGAAGGGTGCTTTCAAAACACTTCTTCATAAAGCTTTGAAATTTTTTACAGATCTTTTATTTTAAATCAGTTATTATACTACAATTTCATGAAAACAATTGGTATGTAATTATACATGTTTGGTGATGATGGCCTGTGGTTTTTCAAGAGATCTGAGTCTGAATAATTTGGAAAGCAATTGGTTCAACTGATTCCGAGTTAGAGCACAACTGCGAGTGTGATAAACTATTCTATAAACAATAGTTTAATATTAATAACTTTGAAATTAATAACTTACATTGTCTATATTTCCTCCACCAAGGAAAAAGTTTCAAAATGACTCTAGAGCAGAAAAATCAATCTATGAGCATTGAGAAACTTGAATCAGTGTTTCATTAATCATTATTTCATAATCAGTAATAATTAACGAGTGATTATTTTGGTATGAGCAGAAAGACGAGAAGTGAATCTTCTTCAAGATCCAGACTATGCGCTGATTGTTAGTGCAGAGGATTTAGGAGGTGGAGCTCCAAACGCTCTGAGCAGCACGACACGGGTCAACATAGCTATCATTCAAAACCTCTGGGTCAGCCCTGGACCAATCACCATCAGAGAAAATTTGGAAGAGGAATACCCTATGTATCTTACCACAGTAAGTCTGGATCTAAAAACAATAATGTTATGTTATGGTAAGCAGTGTCTATACTTTTATTTTTATTCATATAATTTTAAATAATTAATTGCATTATTTTATTTATTTATTTATTTGTCATAGGTGCGTGCCAATGATCCCACTGCATTGTACAGGCTGGTACAGAAAGAAAGACTTTCCTTCCCCTTCACCATCAATCAAAATGGAGAAATCTATGTTACCGCTCCTCTGGATAGAGAAGAGAAAAATATGGTAAATAGGAATGCATGAGAAACTGAACTGAAAGAGAAAAATGATCAAAACCAATCTGTAGACCACATCGGGGGCTGCTACATATTTCACTCCTTATTACTTATTGTATAAAACTGAGTGTTGCATATTAAGCCTGACGTGTGTGTGTGTGTATGTGTCTGTGTTTTAGTACATATTGGTGGTCATAGCAGAAGATGAACAGGGTGTTGAGCTGGAAAAACCCATGGAGATCCATGTGCGAGTGGAGGATGAGAATGATAACCCTCCTGTGTGTGATGAAGCTGTGTTTGAGGTGCAAGAGAATGAGCCCATAGGTAATAATGTGAGACACTTTATAAACATACATACACACACAGTTGGGTTTTCATATTTTAAAGGGACTTTCCATAGAGATCATAATTTTTATACTGTATAAACTGTATATTCTATACCCTAACCCAAATTATAAACCTAACCCTCACAGAAAACTTTCTGCATTTTGTATAATTTATAAGCTTTTTTCCTCATGGGGACCAAAACAATGTTCCCACATGGTAGAAAAGAAAAGAAAAATCAGGGTTTTATTATCCTTGTTGTGGCGACCAAATGTCCCCGACATTTGATTCCCACAACATAGGGTTTACCTGGACCACACACACACTCACATTACATCAGTTCAAAGCAGGTGATAGCACAAACTGACCAAATGCATACAGAGAGGTCCAAAAGTCTGAAACCACTGGTGAAAAGGCTGCTATTTAGTAATTCTCTGATGTATTTTTTTTAAAGAATCTTTCTCTCTCTCTCTATATATATATATATACATATACATATATATGCATAAACATTTTAGTGAAAGTCAAACAATTTACAAAATATGGTATCAGTGTTGTCCTTTTCAAAATTCAAATGTGTTTACATGATCAATGTCACACATACCTAGAAAGACAACCGAATCTCAAATATTTATTAATTTTGTGTAATAATGTTTGTTTAAAAATAAAAAATTCTTAAAATTCCTTCCAGATTTTAAATAGATTTTGAATGCAGGATTTTCAGTATGATCTCAGAATTTTGGATCCCACTTTCTTGACATTTAAATTTTTTTTTAAATTTATTTATTAACTCTTTTTGCCATTTTCCTTCATTTTTGTTCTTGACATTTTTAATTATATGCATGTTTAGGTAATCCAATTGGTGTTCTGCCTGCTCATGATAGTGATGAGGAAGGCACACTGAACTCATTTTTAGACTACACACTCCTGAGCCAGACGCCTCCCAAGCCATTTGGAAAAATGTTCACCATCAACCAAGACAATGGCGAAATCAAAGTGGCAAACAAATACTTCCAAAGGAAAGAAGTGCCTCAGTATGTGCTGACCTTTAGTGTGACTGACGGAGGTAAAACACACACACACACACACAAACTGAACTGAAATGAACTGAAAATGCAAATTTATGTAGTGCATCTTAACTTTTGAACTTGTTTGTAGTTCATACCACGGAATGTAAAGCAATCATCAAGGTCATCGACATCAATAATGAGATCCCTGTCTTTGAGAAAAAAGATGTATATATATTTTATTTTACTACTTAAATAAATTACATTCTTTCTCCCAGTAGATTATTGAATACTAAATCTCTGCTCTGATTCACAATCACCTTGTTGCAGTATGGGACCCACAGTGTTCCTGAACTGGCTGAAGTGGGAACCACTTTGCTCACCATCAAAGCCACAGATGCAGATGACCCAGGAACAGGAAGCTCTAAAGTGGAGTATCACATCACTGCTGGAGACCCACATAACCTCTTTGCCGTTGAGGTTAATGAAGCCACTGGAGAGGGCAGAGTCTACATCGCTCGGGTAACACGACTTTACTCACGAGGAACATGTTGAAATGCAAAAACTGTCTACATTTCTGTTTTATGCTTTTTGTACTCTTTATATTTCTTAATTTTTTTTTTTTTATATTCTCGATCTTCAGCCACTGGATTACGAGCTCCAGAACGTCTTCAACCTTCAGATCGATGCCCGTAATCCCGAGCCCCTGATCGAAGGAGTGGAGTATAATGAAAATGCCACCACATTTGTTGTCATTCAGCTGGTGGACGTGGACGAGCTTCCAGAGTTTGAAGCAGACACTCTTAATGTCAATGTTCCAGAAAACATCACGGTTGGAACCATTATAATGACAGCTGAAGCCAAGGATCCAGAGGGAAAGACTATCAAGTAATGCTTTACATAGTGTGTCCTATATAATCAGATCATATATGAGATGAGATTGTTTGATCGCAGTGCTTTGATAATGTTACTTCTCAACTTTATTGAAGAGAGAGAGAGAGCTTTGTTCCAGCAGTTGTTGAAACTTATAAAAGAAATAGAACACGTATTGCATTTATTTCCTTTTCTTAAAGGAATGTCATGGTCTTTTTTACTTTATATAATTGTTGTCAGGTTTATTGGTGCTTTGATATACAATGGGGTACAAATGTCAGAGAGCACAACTGAAGATACTATTTTACATTTTTATAATTCAATACAAATTCCATATGACTTGCATAACTATTTAAGTGAAATTATTTAAGTAAAAGCTGAACTGAAACATTTACATATACATTTTAGAATGTTTTTAGCGACAGCAGCACTCGAGCTGCAAGGATTCCAAGTTTGTGTAAAATTTGAAAATATTTCATTAGTGACCTAGCAATAGTGCAGAATCGTTTCTTTTTACGTCAATTTTTAAAAATCCTTAATTTTGGGGGTATATTTAGTTTATTTATGTACTTAGGTTTAAATGGAACAACAAATCCGATTTTTTTCAAAGTGTTCTAAGACTTTTTGACTCCACTGTATGTTATTTAAAATAGCTCTCTGGAAGCCAGTAAACTTTGAAACTTCTTTTTCGTACTAATTAACATTTTTAAATGCCTTTTATGCAGTTCCTGGATGTAAATGTTCTGTTTGTCAGGTTTAAGATGGAAGGAGATGAACATAATTGGTTAGAGCTGGATGCTGACTCTGGAGAGCTGAAGACTAAAGCTGCTCTGGACAGAGAGATGGTGGAGCAGATCTCTCTCACAATTATTGCTTATGAGACAGGTGAGAAATCAACAGAGCTCCAATGCATTGACTCACTCCAGGTGAGTGTCATTTGGTAAATATTACAATCTATTTCTGTTCCTTTCAGAGGGAGATAAGCAGGAGGCTGAGATGAAGGTGGCTATTCATCTGCTGGATGTGAATGACAACTACCCTAAACTGCAGAAGACACAGGGCTTCATCTGCATCCAGGATATGACCCCCTTGACACTCACTGCAGTAGATAAGGACGCCGACCCCTACGGAGAGCCTTTCACCTTCTCCATTAACCGCAAGTCACCAAACTTTGAGATCAAACCTCTGGATGGTGAGCAGATCTTCAGTTTAGCCACTGTAGTCTTAAAAAAAAGCAGGCTTACATACAGTGTGACTGTTGTATTTAATTTATTTACTGTTGTAACTATGTAAACCTGTTTGTGTATCTGCAGGAACCTCAGTGCAGCTGATTTTGAAGAAGAAGCCCTCAAGTGATCTGAACGCCACTGTTCCCATCAACATCAAAGACAACGCTGGGATGGGTATCACTCAAAAGTTTGATGGTAAACTATTTTTTCTTCTCTTTATTTCTTATATAACATTCAACTCGCTCATAGACTTGCACTATAACGTGGTATGACATCTAATCGGAGATTTATCTCTTTCTTTTTCTTAGTGCGAATATGTAACTGCACTAAATTGGGCTACTGTTACATCGAGCCAGGAGCTCACAGCTGGAAGCTGGGCATGAGCGGCACCATCGGCATCCTGGCAGGAATATTCGGCTTCCTCAGTAAGACTGATATGTTTCATTTTGCTCTCTTAATATTTAAGAGTAAAAAGAAGCAAACTGAGAAAGTGTTTTTTTTCCCCCCTTACAGTTCTGTTCCTGATCATTGTTTTCTACCGAATCAAGAAGAATGGTCAGCAGAGTGCAGCAGCTCCTGAAGAGACTAAAGCAATGATCTAGAGTCCGAATAACATTATTCGGAACCCAACCCAGGCAAACTGACATCCATGACCCTCAACACACAAACCCCTTTATTTTGTAAAGTTGTTGTGCATTTTAAAACACACTTTATATTATCATTAAATATTCATGTTCAAGATTTGCATCTTCTGACAGTTTTAACAGTAACTTATTCACTATGTGGCCTGGCAGATATATTAAATATTTTATATTTAAATGCTATAGATATTTGACCTAAATTTAGATTTTTTTCTATGTGTTGGCCCCCTAGTGTTTAAAGGGAACACAAAAGGTGTTTTCTTGGAATTTTAAACAACTTTGTTGTATATCTTTAGTACAAAGTACTGAAGTACACAGTACTTTGAGACATGAGTATACAGCATGTTGTCATATTTCATATGGATTAAACCAATAAAAAATGTAAATCTTATATTTATTCCCTATTATCCAAGAATCAACTAAAATGTGTAAAAAAAAATCTTTCCATGTGATATTTTTTGTTTTTGATTTTTCTCCTAGAGAATGTCTTGTGCAGGTCAAAGGTCAGGTTCTATGAAATGCCCTTCAATTCTGCAGTGTAATTCAATCACTGAAGAAGGCATACAAACCACAGAATGACAGCATTTCTGGCTATTTGACTTGTAGAAAACTGAAATTGTTCATTCTGTAAATAAACTTCTACTTTGACCCAGATACGTTTTTTTTATTTCTTAAATTGAAATTTTTTTTTTTTTTAATAAATCCACATTTAAAAATGTTAGTATTTAAACTATATTAATAGTAACAATAAAAACATAAATAGTCTAACAAGATAACACACAAAATAGCTTTTAAGCATTAAGGATATTTTTTCAAGAGTACATAATAGTAATGAGTAAAGACTTGTTCATTGCTTCTTTCATAATTCTTATATAATTGTCTGTCTTGTGTTTCTATAAAGTTTTATCATAGATTGTAGATCTTGAAAGAGACAGAATGTTACTGTTAAAGAGTGTGTGTGCACTTTGGATGGGATAAATGCAGAGCATTAATTCCGAGTATGGGTCACCATACTTGGCCACATGTCACGTTACTTTTTTTTTTATAAAAAGAATGAAATACCAGAGACAAACAAACTAGAGATGCCTAAAACTCATTCTCATAAATTCTCAGTCTATATCACTAGTCTGTATCTCTTCATGCTGATATTACTTTCACATTCGTCAGTCTCTAAGCAGCGTTCCATAACAAACACACAAAAACAAAAGGAGAGTGCACTCACTGACTAAAAGGAAATGAGTAGAAATTAATTATTGCAACTCTGTTACCATAAAGGGTTAATGATTAATGGTGAGTGACAGTGAAGTTCAATTAATTCAATTTACAATAACAATACAATGCAATTTAGGACTAATAACTTTACTTCCTCTTTTAATTATTTACAACACCACTTGGTTTGCTGTTGTCAGTAGACTCAGAAGATCTTCATTCCTTCGCTGGCTTTTCCACAAGCTAACACAGAAAAGGATGATCTGTTAAAAAGGATTGACAGATGAGCATCGGTCCTCTTGACCTTGCCCGTGACTGAAAAATGGACGGATGGATGGATGAGTCAGTGGTAGATAGATGTCTGTCTAGTTCTGTTTTTTTTGCCAAGCCATCTGATCATTCCTCAACCACTGACTCTGTCTCTCCCACACAACATGTGTTGCCATAGTAACAGCCAAAATCATAGAAACAGGAACATGGGAGCTGATTCCTGTTCTTATACTGCAGTTTAGACCCTCTGTCAAAACATGAACTGTTATGAGATGCAGAGCCAAACTGAGAATGACAGATTAAAATCATAACAGCGTCCACTGACTTGTCCATCTGTAGCCCAGCACTAACACACCAGTAATGCAGACCATCCCATCCACACATGTTCATCCAGAGGCTTACAGAGTGCTCAATGTGCAGCGAGAGCACATGCACACACTTCTTTCATCTGCTTAGAGCAATACAACCATCTATGAGCATTCTACAACTGATGGAGGTATCAAATTAATTATAGGCCGTAGAATATTTTAATGAAATATTTGCCTCTGCAAGAGAATAGGTGAGTCTGGTAAGTCTAAATAGAAACATGAAAGCAAGTGCACTGCTTTTTTAAACAGCCAACAAATTTCTGAAAGTGAATACTAGTGTGAATGACAATAGTATTGCCAAAAGTTATCTCCAGTGGGGTCCGACATATAATTTAAACCTGGAACTATTTACCTTCTAAGCTACCTATTACCAAATTTCATCAGCAATGTCTCCTTGCTTGGAACTGTGTTATGTTCATAGTTTTTCACCTCATAAAACACAGTTATGGAATAACAGTGATATCACTGTCAGAAATAAATCTTTATTTTTCCCCAGGTGGTTCCAAAATAATATTAACGGTATCCTCTGCTTATTTGATGACTCTGGTAACCTTTTTACTTATGAGCAATTTATGACTTACCACAATTTCCCGATTCCTCCAAAAGAGTTTAATACAGTGGTTAAAGCAATCTCACCTGGGTTAATTCATCTTGTTAAAAGCCACTCCCTATATAATCAAAGAAGAACAGTCATAATACAATCTACTTTGTTCTTGGATGGAATTTATTTTTTAGACAAGGAATGTACCAATAGACATGTACGCCAAATCTTTCAATTCAAGAAAAAAATTTCTCCAAGAGGAAAGTTCTATTGGAGATCTTTGGTAGAAGATATAGATTGGAGAAGGGCCTGGCTTTTACCTGGAAAATACTGTATTTCCAATAAAGCTAAAGAAATACATTTCAACATTTTACATAAAATATATCCTGTAAACTCTAATATTTCTAAATATCTGGACATTGACCGTTCATGCGCTTTTTGTAAGCAATCAGAAGAGACATTTGCACATTTGTTTTATGATTGCCCAATATCCAAGCAATTTTGGTCTGACCTTGGCTGCTATATATTCGATTCGCCCAATGTTACTTATTCTTTCAGACTAAAAGACATTATTTTTTATTATATTGATGATAAAAATAGACCCCTAGAGTATAACGTTAACTTCTTTATTTTATATGGCAAATTCTTTATTCATAAACAAAAGTTTGCAAATAATATTCCATCCTATCCCCATTTTAAAACTGAATTAATATCACTTCTTAAATCTCTTAGTTATATAAATAACAAAAAATCCCAAAGATTTATCAAATATTATGAATAAATGTTTAAAGAAAATACTCGTATTTAAAAGCTTTCCCTGTATATTAATGTTTGTATGTTATTGTTTCAATAGTGGTAATGTATGCATTCTTGTGTCTCCTTGTCTTGTCATCTTTTTCTTTTCATTGTTTTTTGTATAATATTTTTGTTTTCTCTCTCTTTGTTTTATTATATGTATTTGTATGTAATTCCTTGACAATGTTCTTATGTTATTGAGCATTAATAAAAAAAATAAAAAAAAGTATCTACAGAAAATGAACACACACCTTAGGCCACGTGCATTATATTACAGACAGAAAGTTTATTTATGGATTGTGTTTCAAGCTGTAGTGTATTTCATGTGTTAATTTAGTAGTTTTGATACTTCATAGACGTACCAGCCATTTGCGTTTGTTGCCGATTGGCGCCTCCATGTGGAGAATTGGATAATATGCAAATAGCACAATTAAAACCTCTTTTTTTCTACTTTTGTACTGAATTAATTCCCTCGATATCTAATGTTACGAGAATAAAGGCTGTGTCTGCAAACTTTTGGGATATCTTGATTAGTTTTGTATATGCAAACACACCTCTTCCAGAGTCAAATAATCTGTCAGAGTGACCAAGGACCTCTTGGTGGATGAAGAAAAGGAGCAGGGACTCCCTGCAGGATATTGTAAAATAGAGAGTATTGCATATTAAGTATTGTCTAGAAGAACGTATATAGTACCATATTAATGCAAATAAATGCTATTCTTTTGAACTTTCTATTCATCAAAGAATTATAAAATGTGTCATGCTTCCCACAAAAATATTACGCAGTAACGCAGCACAACTGTTTTCAACATTATTACAGTGTTGCATATTACATATGTTATTATTACAATGATTTCTGAAAGATCATGTGACACTGAAGACTGGAGTAATGGCTGCTAAATGTTCAGTTTCCTTGGTGAGCAGAAGAGACTTCTTTCAATAACATTAAAAAAAATCACCCAGACCCTAAACTTTTAAAATGTATTGTCAAGATAATGAACAACCTGGCTGTGGGAATTTGGCGAGAACATTACACTTGTAAATCAGCCCCATAGGCTGCATAACTTCACAACACAACCTTTACTGTGAAATTGCAGATATGCATGTCCTGAACCCTCTGAACTCTTGACATTTAAAGTTTCAGAACTGCCATGTCATGATAGAGCCTTGTGATAGACTGACCTACTTACAGTTTGCCAAATCAGAGACTGTGATCTGACACCATGATGATTTGACCCCGTCCCTGAACCAGCTACTCCGTTTGGGCAGCATTCCAAACACACATGAAGTTCACCGATTCTTACTAAATAAATGCGCATTCCTAGGATGAAATGTAGCTTCTGGCATCTGTTTAGGTCTGCTAGACTGGATTGCTCAGTTTAGAAACTGAAATTTGTACTCTTCATGCATTCATTTAAACAAAATACAAAAATTTGACAATATTTACTTGGTTACATTTTTATTAAAACATCTGAAATACAAAAGGCAAGAGTACTTGCAGAAGTCATGCCTATGCACCAGCACATAGTAATATTGTTAAATACATTTGTGACATGCTGCAAAATATTGTTAAATATACTAATTTCAAATTTAACAAGCTGCAGCATACATTTACTTCAAGTATTAAGCAATTGCTTTTCCAATATAAAGCAGTCTGTATTTACACTTTATTACAGTATTACTTTAATAACACTGTTTGCTGATTGACTATCATTCAAAACACTTCATGTGGTAATCAGCTGTGTCTTGTGCAAGAACTGAGAACATACTGAAAACCGTCAAGAAGGTACAATCACAGAGTTTTAGTTTTAACCTTGTCCAAATAACCCTCAGACCAAAAAAAAAAAGACATTGAACTCAAGTTCTAATCTCTACCCTGTGGCCAATAATCGCTTGAAAAATGTTGTGACACCTATAAAAATACTTCGAAACCAAATGAATTACTTTGGAAACACAATCTACAAAGCAAGTGCTTCAGGTTCACATTTCACCATTGTAGTGTAATCATACAGGTGTGTTTTCATCTTATAAGAAGTGTGAGTATGCCTGGTTTGTTGTGTCATTAACCTCCGTTTGCTTAAATACCTCTCCTTCACTTTTCAGAGAAGTGCAGCACACATCCACACATCAGAAAACCAAACAGGAATTTCAGCAATGACCAGCAGCATTATAAATATAAGATCACTGTCAGAAGGGACTGAAGAAAGAATTATATGAAAGTAACCATCAAATGAAAAAAAACAAACATCAAATGCCCAAATTCTGACTCCATGTACAGGCAAAAGAAATTAAAATAAAGCAGACCACTTTATCAGGACTTTTACAGTAATAAGAAGATAATTTGGTTGAGCAAACCATGTTTTGATGACACTTGAACTCTAATGCCCGGTTCAGACTACACAATTTTAGCCTGATTTTGCCACGATTTGCTTGACATAGGGTGTCGTGGGGATTCGTAAACGACAATGGGCGTCGGGACGCAAGATTCCATCGTTTCAGCACGTGTAGTGTGTCATAGTGGACGACAACCGATTCTGCGTCTGCGATGCTTCACGACATCACGACAGAAAGTCTTTTTTTTTCTGTCGTCCACGACGAGTTCTGTCACATTGGTGACATTGACCAATAGCAGCACAAAAGCTCTTTCATACACAGGTTTCAAACATGGCGAAACGAAAGAGATGATGGTGCTGCTAGGTGGAATTATGAGATGGATGAAAGGTTCGTGGAGCTGTGGCAACAGTACTCCTGCCTGTATGATGTGTCATCGAGGGACTACCACAACAGAACAAAGAAAGAAAAATGCTGGCGAACTATAGCAGAAGCGCTTCAGCAATGTTTACACTCTTGTTTTCGGAAGTCAGTCGGTAGTTCCGCCTTCTCGATGACATCACGCGCGTCGTTAAAGACAGCATGCGATGAATGTTCGGGAAGCAACGTGTAGTCTGACATGTTTCTTGTCCATGACACGACAAGATTTTAGGAGTCAAAATCGTGTAATCTGACACGGTGACTATCGTGACCGACAAAAATATTGTGTAGTCTGAACCCGGCATAAGACATACTTCATGGAAAACTGTATCTAAAGACATGCTGTACAAAAAGAAGAACTTATAAGTAAAATAAAGAATACAATGGCACTAAAATAAAACACTTTGCAAGAAAATGAAACGCACTTCACTGCTGCTTTCATGTCGCTGGCTAATTAGTAGCATTAGCAACTAATTTGGTTCATTAGAACCCAAATAAGACATTAAATGGATAGTTAATTAAAAAATTCTGTCACCATTTATTATTACCCTTATGTCATTCTAAACCGGTAGGACACAAAAAAACATGAGTAACTGTTTTTGTCCATATAATGAAAGCCTGTGGGGTCCAAAATAAGACTGGACATCACTGGGACATTTTTCAAAATATCTTCCTTTTGAACACAGAAAGTCATATAAGTTTGAAATTACATGAGGGTGAGTAAATGACAGAATTAAAATTTTTGGGTGTACTGTACCTTTAAGGCAACTTCTCATTCAACATATCTCAGTTACAGAGCACTCCAACTTAAAAGTAGGCTACATATCTGGACCTATTTTGCTTTCTATTCTCATTCTTTCTCACTCACCATTTTAAATTACCTTTGTTTTACTTTCCTTTTTCATTCATTCAAAAATTAAAAGCATACAACATAAAAGCAAATTTTGGCACAACACAAGCACTATATAAAGTCTCTCCTCAGAGTAAAATCTGCTGAACCTACATTAGTAAATTTCCCGTCTTGATTTATGGTTTTGTGCTGCATTTTGAGGGTTTAATTGTGATAGTAGGTCTGCGGTGAGCTCAGCATAATTTTTTTTTTCTGTTTGGCTTCATTCCACATATAACACTGGAAATCAACACCGCTCACCTATTGAACATTAAGATTCCTTTCAAAGGCAGCTGCCATGAATATGTGAAAATAAAAATACACTCATAGTAATACATTCCACTGGTATAGGTAACATTTTGCTGTGCTGATATTACTGATAATGCAGTGATGAGATTGTGCGTAAGATTAGAATTGATAATGTATGTAACAGAGCATGTGGAAGAAAGAATCTGTCCGCTTCTATGGTCCACCAATGACGTGTGGGTTAAACTGCACTATAATGATTGTGATATCATCCCTATACATGCGGGCTAATTCCTCTGGCAAGCTTAACATCTTTGACAACCTCTCATGGTCCACCATTCCAAACTCGTTACTACCCACTGCGTTCCGAATCAGATGCGTAGCCGCATTCTGGTCCTCGAAGGTGGAGGAGATGCGAGCCTTCCTCTCCTGCAACAATCCCTGCATCTGACCCAAGGTCACCTTATAGCCACCAACACTGACTGGCTGCTACTGGTGCACTCCAGTGAGATGTTCACCCACAATCCTCACCACCTCCTGCCTGTGTAGTGTTTCCCACAGTCCGTCCGAGCCCAGCACCAGGAAACGATCCTGTGGACGAAGATGGTGTCGCGTCACCTCTGGTTCCGCTGTAAGGTATGGTGGTGTGTGGTAATTGGGTGGGATGAACTTGGCGTGCTCATTCTCATGGAGCTGGTCCGGTCCAGACTCAAGAACACACCGCTGCAGCTCGATGCTCCACTTGAATTTAACATCTCCAAAGGCGCGAAATGGAATGAGTAATCCCAACAGGCGATCCTGCTTCACCACAGTCTTGGCCTCAGAAAGTGGGTGCTCGGACCGCACACGCTTCACCTCAGGTTCTTGTACACCCAGGACTGCACGGCCATCTCCAGTGTTGGCAACATGCAGCTCATTACCATCAATATGTGCAACACATGCAGTAGCGCCTGAGAATGCAACACGCAGCACCCAGTAGTGCAAGAATGCATTTGGGTCACCAACCTGTGCTTCAAGGGATATGTCATTGTCCAACCTTTTAAAGGCACTCAAAAGAGCTTCAGCAACATCTGGTTGCTCCCCAGGAACGCTCAGGTCCAGAAGTTCCTGCCAGTATGTGCGCAAGCTGGAGAAGTAGAGGCGTGAAGCTTCCTTGCTGAAGTAGTCGTTGCGATGCTTGTGCCACTGCAAAATCGGGTGAAGAGGTCGTCCACTCTCCACCGCGTTCTCCAGATCCATCAACGTCTCATGTGGCAGTAATGAAACGGCAATGTAATAGAAGAGCCGCTCGCTGAGTGCCTGAGCACAAGCGCAGCCTGCGTGGCCATCAAATACGCCATAAAGCATGCCACGGGTCTGCAAGCACGTTGCTGCACTTCGGCGATCCTCAATGGGTGCATTTGCCGGTAGTTGGTTGCTGTCAAAGCCCATGACCGAACTGAGGTTCTTGCCATCAAACTCAGGAACTTTGAAGTTGTACTCATTAGCTTTTAGAATGCTGTTAATCTGAGGTGGGGTCAAGTAGTAGGAGTGCCATGCAGGTGAGGTCCTGTATCCCCGCACCTGGTGCCGCCATCTTTGTTCAAAGCTGTGTGGCTGAGTTGCACTGATGCATGGACGAGGAGACTGGCTGCAGTTTTGGCATGTCATGGCTGGCACCAGGATCCGACCAAACCTCCTGCCATGGATGACCCTGAACACCTGGAAGGTAGCAGCCATTATTATTTGACCTTACCCTCAAAGGACCTGCAGGAAAACCATAGCTCAATTAGAAAAGTTAAACAAAACTCATATTTCACACTTGTCTACATTTCAAACAGAGCTATACAAGAAAATCAAGTAGTCAAGTTTACAATTAAAATAAGTTTGACACCATGATTGATTATCAATTTCTTGAGTCTTGATGTAAAAGTAATTTCAAATGACTGTAGTTTATATATTTTAAGTCATCAGAAGATTACTCTCACTGACTAAGTCAAGACTAAGGTCAAGGCATGGAAAAGCTGTTCCACTCAGGATAGGATAGTGACCCAAGACTATTTATGGTGCTGCCACATTTTTGGCATTGGAAGCATTGACTGGCCTATTACTGTCCCCTGTATAGGGTGACCAGATTTGTCATGGTGGAATACGGGAATATGACCACGATATGAGAAATGTTATTTCATAATATCTATATCTATATATATAAAAAGTGCCGTACTCTAAAAACAGCTAATGGCTTCACGCGCTGTCTTTCCATGCAGTTCAAATCAAGGAGTCAACACACAACCAGGTGCGTTACTTAAACTATACCAAATAACCAATATATAAAAAATTAGAATTAAGTTATAATTTCACAATAAAACGACAGTTGCAAAAAAAAAAAAGGAAAAAGGCTCAGTTGAGTACTACGCCCCGTCCACATCATCCAGCATACATACTCGCTACTATGTTGCCATTTTGTTTACTTTTGGGCTTGGCAACATTATTTAGTAGAAATCATCGCAGAGAAACGTAATCGGATAAATGTCCCTATATTTAAAGTGAAAAAAGTGATTCATATAGCACACGGTTTGTACGGCAAACCCCGTTTTACTGTGTGACTGTAATAGGCTACCGTGGACAAATATCGAACGCTAATGCATCTATGCTGTATGGAAATTATTGCACACTATCGTCGCACAAACTGCAAGCGCAACTCATAACAGCCTAACAAAAGATAAATATTCTTACCTGAGAATATTAGTGGATGACTGAGTTTGTGGTCGATGTTTGATCAGGCTACATTAGTTCATGGGCAGTCATCCTGCACGCATTCTGCGAGCCTGGTTCACCTCCACTGACTCCCACTGGACAAGATGATTGGTTCACTCACATAGCTGCTACGTCATCAGAGGTGTAGCTGCGCTTAAAGGGTTAGTTCACCCAAAAATTAATATTAGGCTGCGGTTTACGCACCCCCCCCAATAAATAAATAACATGACAGGAAAATAAATAAAGGAATAAATGACTTGATAAAAACAAATATAGTTCATTTGTAATAAAATTTAACCCTGAATTATTTTTTTTATTACTTTTTCCTTTATGTATTATATTATTTTATGTATTTATTTTTGCATTTATTTTAATATAATTTATTTATGTATGTATTTATTATTTTTTCATTCCCACGTGTATTTATTTCCAGATTTATTTATTCATTTATTTCTTCTTACTTTTCCGTGTGCAAATGAGGGAGGCGGTCCTTGCGGAGCTCCGGTGAATCATTGGTTGAGAGCTCACGCAGAAGGTCAGATCAAACTAACGATAGAGATCGAGTTTGTGTGATCAACTGTAGAGTTGCAAGATATTTTCACAGATTCACGTTATGTCGAATTATTTTATAGCGACTGAATTCACCTACTTATCCTGACAGTTTCGTCATTAAGTCCATCAACGTCGTCGATGAGTTTCTAGTTTGATGACGCCTCTAGACACACTTGGTAGAGGTTTCTAAGGCTTGTGTTCATTTTGTAATTACAGAGAAAAGACTCCCAAAAGCATTAAGTTGATCGTAAAACAGTTGCATCAAAGGTTTGGAATCGCGGCCGCAGCCTAATTTTCATTTTTGGGTGAACTAACCCTTTAACCTTTCTTTTTCCGGGTATAATTATATGGAATGCCAAAGCTGCCAAAAAACAAATAAATAAATACATACGGAAATAAATATACAAAGAAATATATACATAAACAAAATTAAATGAATATTTCTACTCATATCTCCTTATTTATGCATAATTGCATTTTTCCACATATATTTTCACATTTAATTTATTTATAAATGTCTTTGTCCATCTTGTAATGAGGGGGGTGTATTTTATTTCAGACAGCAATCAAGCTCAGAGTTCTGTCTTATAGGCAAAAAAGAAGCTTTGAGGCCTTTGAATAGTGCAAGTCAATGAATGAATGGTTTAAAAGTGGACGATATTGCCAAAATCTTATATCATCATGACAGACAAAATCGGAAAAGACGTCAAATTGGACAAGGCAGAACTGAGGACAACATATTCGAAAAGATATAAAGGAAGATTATTTTTATTAGAATACTGAGAATGGCTTCTGTGAAAACAGTATCTGTGGAAGATCTATCTTGTCCTGTGTGCTGTGAAATCTTCAATTTTCCTGTTGTCCTGTCATGTAGTCACATTATCTGTAAAGAGTGTCTTCAACAGTTCTGGAAAAACAAGAAAGTCCGGCAGTGTCCCGTCTGCAGGAGAAGATCCTCAAGAGGTGAACCTCTTTGTAATCTGGTGTTAAAAAAACTTATGTTAGTCATTCACAGCAGAAAGTGCTTCAGGATCTGAGGAGGTCTGCAGTCTCCACAATGAGAAACTCAAACTCTTCTGTTTAAAAGATGAACAGCCTGTGTGTATTGTGTGCAGAGATTCAGAAAAACATGCCAATCACAGATTCTGCCTCATTAATGAAGCAGTTTCTTTATACAAGGTAAGAAACATTACTCTCATTTCACTTCCCCTTCATTCTTAATTAATCTTTTTGATATTTTGTAAATGCAAATACATTTCTACATTTTTATCTGTGGCTCAATGCTTAATGTACATATAAAATACTTATAATAATATGCCAACATCTCTGGAAAAACTGGAGCTTCACTGATTTTAACATTTAAACTTTCTAGGAGGAACTCAATACAGCACTAGAGTCCATACACTCAGAAAAAAAGGTACAAAAGTTGTCACTGGGGCGGTACCTTTTCAAAAGGCACACCTTTGTACCTAAAGAGTCCATATTTGTACCTTAAAGGTACATATTAGTAACTAAAGTGTACATATTAGTACCTAAAAGGTACAAAAGTGTACCTTTTGAAAAGGTATTGCTCTAGTGACACCTTTTGTACCTTTTTTTTCTGAGAGTGTACAAGAGAAACTTAAACACACAAAATAAGTTTAAAAAGAGTGCTATAAAACAGCTCAGCACATCAAGGTGACTATTTAGAATATCAATTTTTAACACGACTGATCATGGACAGAAATTTGAAAATGCTGAGGTGATTTAGTTCAGTTTTTTTTTTTTTTTTAATGTTTAGACTCAGGCTGAGCTCACAGAGCAGCATATTAAAGAGGAGTTTAAGAAGCTTCATCAGTTTCTGCAAGATGAAGAAGAAGCTTCAATCACTGCACTGAGGAAGGAGGAAGAGCAGAAGAGTCAGATGATGAAGGAGAAGCTTGAGGAGATGAACAGACAGATCTCAGCTCTATCAGACACAATAAAAGACATAGAGGAGAAGATGAACACTAGTAGCATGACATTTCTAAATGTGAGAACTGTTTTCTTCTTGTATTCAAAACAACTTACCTTACCTACCAGCACAGTCAAACATTCACCCTGTTCTAGGAATCTCCTTTAACACAATTAATTTATGCAAATATTAATTGTTTGAGGAGATACTAAATTGTTTTGTTTATTTTCCAGAACTTAAAAGTCATCATGGAAAGGTAAGTGAGCTGTTGTGTCACTTGTGTCGTTGATCGTGAACTCAAACTCACTGCGTTTCTGACTAGTGAATGTTATTCCAGAGCCCAGAGTTCACAGCAAGATCCACAGATGCTTTCTGGAGCTTTGATTAATGTGGCAGATCATCTGAGAAACCTGACCTTCAGAGTCTGGAAGAAGATGCAGCAACTTGTTCAAAACTGTGGGTGAAAACAGTAATCACTGAAACAATGATCTCACATCTTAAAAAACAATGACATCGAAGAACCATTTTGGGCTCTTCAAAGAACCTTTGAGTGAACAGTTCATAAAATAACTTTTTATTCTTTGTGTAAAGAACATTTTAATAATCTAGAGAATCTTTTTTTCCATTATAAAGAACCTTCTGTGTGATGGAAAGATTCCATGGATATTAAAGGTTCTTTGTGGAACCATTGATCCCAATCAAGAATTTTTAAGAGTGTGTTACAGACAAAGTGACTTGACTGAGTCATCACTAAGACTCATGGGGTAGTTTTATGAGAAGTGGGCCCACTTCTCCCCAGGCCCAATGAGTAGACTATACTATACTCTAGAGATCATTAGTAACCCTGTTGTTTGTATCTCTCATCAGCTCCTGTGACTCTGGACCCGAACACTGCAAATACACGTCTGATTCTGTCTGATGATCTGACCAGTCTGAGGCATAGCAAGACACAGCAACTGGTTCCTAATAATCCAGAGAGGTTTTATCCATATGCTTGTGTTCTGGGTTCAGAGGGCTTTAACTCAGGAACACACTTCTGGCATGTGGAGGTTGGAGACAATTCATGTTGGGTTATTGGAGTAACCACAGAATCAAACCAAAGGAAGGGAACAGCTTTCTTTTACACCAATGTCTGGTGCATGTGGTATGAAGATGGTAAATATTTCTCACAAGCACCAGAGAAACCCAATAGCACCTTTCCAGTTAAAGAAAAGCTTCAGAGGGCGAGAGTGGAACTGGACTGGGACAGAGGAAAACACACATCTATGCACAATGACAACCACCTTCACAGAGAGAGTCTTTCTGTTCTTTTATACTTTTGATGGATCTGTCCCTCTGAAGATATTACCAGCTAAAGTGGCTGTAACAACAGAAAAACAGTGTTACACATGACAGACTTTTACATGCTAACAAAGGGAGGCTACACATATATTAACTGAACAAAGTAAATGTATTAAAGAAAGAATCAAATATATAAATATAAAACACTATCAGAGGAAAATGTCTGACAGTGTGTCAGAAATATGATTAGTTAAATATTTACTGAAAATTATCTGTCCATGGTTCACTCTTTATTTTTGTTTGTAATTGATAGAAAGCAAATGCAGAATTAAGGTTAAATAAAAAATTATGTTTTAACATGTTTTATTAATCTTTCTAATTACATGTTCAGTCTGTATCAATGTTTTTTTTTTCTCAGTAAAAGTTATCTTTTCCTTTTTGTAAACTAACCAAAATGTAGCATGTTTATTTGCTGCTGTAAGAATAAGGAATCCGTATCTGTCTTTATATGAAAGATTTAAAGGGTTAGTTCACCCAAAAATGAAAATTCTGTCATTAATTACTCACCCTCATGTCGTTTCAAACCCATAAGACCTTCGTTCATCTTCGGAACACAAATTAAGATATTTTTGATGGAATCTGAGAGCTGTCTGACCCTGCATAGACAGCAACGCAACTGAAATGTTCCCAAGTTCAGAAACGTAGCAAGATCTGTAAAATAATCCATGTCACATCAGTGGTTCAACCGCAATTATACGAAGCTATGAGAATACTTTTTGTGCGCAAAAGAAAAAAAAACGACTTTATTCAACAATTCGTCTCCTCCGCATCACCCTGGTGCCATTTTGGAGAATATCCGCTGGACGTAAACAACGTATGCTGTTCTGTGTGTGAAAAAATTCTACATGATGTAAATTCCGCTCTGAGGATATTACCAGCTAAAGTGGATGTAACAACAGAAAAACTGTGTAACACATGATCATTTACATGATAACGAGCAAAAATATATATTAAAGAATCAAATATATAAGCTACAAAATAACACTATAATCATAGAAAAATGTCTGATAGTGTTTCAGAAATAGGATGATAAATATTTACTGATAATTCTATTCCTGTTCCACTCTTTATTTCTGATTATTTGTTTGTGATTTATGTGGGCTAGAAAGTAAATGCAGAATAAGATCACGTCTGAATAAACAGTTGATTGATATTCATGTTTTCTTACATGTTAAAATAGGCATATATGTGCAAGGATTCTATGTTACAACAATTAAAAGGCCCCGCCAACTACTAGAGCCACCCTTAGCTTTGACATCTGTCAAGACATCTCAGGCTGCCTGCCAACTCCTACAGGTGTGTCTTTGTTATGCTAACTCAAAGTAAGCTCTTTATGTAACTTACATGAGTGACAGCAATCAGGTCTGGCTCCATAGCTCAGTGGTTAGAGCACTGGTCTTGTAAACCAGGGGTTGCGAGTTCGATCCTTGCTGGGGCCTAAATTAAAAATTTTTAAAATGTGACCTGTTCTGAAAATTACCCCTGAAGTTAAGCTGAAGATGCAACATACTGTGGTCATATGGATGAACAGAAACCAAGAAGAAGGAACGCTGGGAATTGCAGATATCAGGCTCTGTTCTTCCATACAGGCTCATACTGGGAAAACAGTCATCCTTGAGGAGACCAACTAGCAGACAGGCCAACATCAGTACAATAAAATCAGAGACTTTACCAGCAACACTGTGAGCTGTTCCAGCCAGGAGCTTTCAAGAGAAAAAATAATAATTAAAGAAATTATTCCTTTCTCTAGAGGGTGTGAGACCTGTTTCTATGTTCTAATTTCTATCATTTACCTGTACTGTACAATGCCGGTTGATTTTCTCAGTGTACCACTATAATACCTTGAGATGCTGGTAGATGGCAGCAAAATAAAATGTATGTATGAGCTATCAGGAGCTACAGTGAGCATTGTATTGTTTTTGGTTCACATACAGATACAAATGACTGATGTCAAATAATATTATGTCAGATATACAGCATAAGAAATTAGGTTGTTAATTTGAAACAGTTTATCGAAAGTCTATAAATGTAAAGGGGGTCATTTCACTTTATTTTGAGGCAACAAATCAAATTCACAATGGAAGCAGCCACATGCATCCACAAGCAGATAAAGCTTACAAAGATAAACTGTATGACAGGACATCAGAGAAGGAACATGAAGTGAGTTGCCGAACTGTTTAGTACAGTTCAACCTGTGTGGTCCTATGAAGTGGATTTTCTTGATTCACCAGATGCCCTCACAAGAGAAACAAAAACACCAAACAAAATGACAGTCATTTTGGTCTGTTAAATCTTTTCTTTCCTCAATAAAAACATTTGGTCAGTTTGCAAAAACAATCAAATGTAAGATGTTTATTTTCTGTTGTAAGAAAAATAAATGATGGTGCTTGTTTTGCCTTCATTAAGCTGTAGTGGCTAGTGGTGAGAGAACAGGTGAGGGGACAGGGCTTGTGGATCTATCATTGTCTCTATGATAATACAAACATGTAAGTGATGTTCCTATTTCAATTATATCAAGACTTTTACATTTCACATTATAGGGCAGATTTCTTACTACAATCATATTTGTGTTTGGACATGGGCATCAGAGAGACATCACATATATCATAGTACAGAAAGATCATATAACAAGTTTGTTCTGGAGAAAGGAGTCACTTACAAACAAATGAAGTCAACTGGGCCCCTATACTAGAATGTGACCAGTCTGTTGTTTAGTCTGATCTTGTTAGGTTTATTGAGTGTGATTTGATTTTCTTGTTTTCTCACATGTAAGAATATGTATATATCTGCAGGGGATTATGAGTTATTATGTGGTGGCTACAGTTTTTGTTGGGGCCTTTTGTTGTAGCTCATATTTACAAAACATGGTAGAATACAGAACGTTAAGTAGGTAAAGAGACATGAAATAAAGGGGAAAATAAAAAGAGGTTGTGTGTGTGTGTGTGTGTGTGTGTGTGTGTACCTGGTATTTATCACGTTATGGGGACCAAATGTCCCCACAAGGATAGTAATACTAGTAAATTTTGACCTTGTGGGGACATTTTTGAGGTCCCCATGAGGAAACAAGCTTATAAATCATACAGAATGAGTATTTTTTGAGAAAGTAAAAATGCACAAAGTTTCCTGTGAGGGGTAGGTTTAGGGGTAGGGTTGGTGTAGGGCAATAGCACATACAGTTTGTACAGTATAAAAACCATTACGCCTATGGAATGTCCCCATAAAACATGGAAACACAACATGTGTGTATGTGTGTGTGTGTGTGTGTGTGTATGAGTGTGTGAGATTGTGTGAGATTGTGTGTGTGTGTTATAGCCTACATAACAATGAATATAATAATATAAAAGCAATGACATACAAATATTAAATAAAGAAACGATTAGTGAATGAATGTAAAATTGGATGGATAAAATGTTTTCTTGTAGCCCTATATTATTTTGTTTTTACATATTCTTTTAACATTAACTAATAAAACAAGCTTAATTTGAATCCTTCCTACATCGAGCGCAGTATAGCCTATCCTAGTGGTATAGGTTAATAGAATTTCTTAATTTCGCAGTTGTTTTGTCATTCTTAATTCAAAATAAAGTATAATGTATTAATAACATCCATTTCTGAAAATCCCAGGTTGCTATGGTCGCGTGGGTTTGTTTACGCATTAAACTCGTTGCCACGTAATATGTCACAGCTCACAAGAGAAATCAAGCTTGCTATAACAGCGCATGATCAGCCCCGCCCTTCAAAACGCCCAAGGATGCGATCCTTTTTATTTGTCTCATTGGTGCCACAGACTGAACATTTCTTAGACAAATATAATAAAATGATGTAAAGAGAAAAATAAAATAAAAAAATGATTTTTGAGGCGCGAATTTCTAATAATGGACTGAGAAAAGGACAGACAGCAGGCCCACTGATTCTGATGGGTTTTTTTTAAACCGAAGAAGAGAAAGTGAAACAAAAATCAAGATCATTGGGTTTATTCAAAAGCTGAGAATGGCTTTTGTGAAAATAGTATCTGTAGAAGATCTTAATTGTCCAGTGTGCTTTGAAATCTTTAAGACTCCTGTTCTTCTGTCATGTAGTCACAGTATCTGTAAAGAGTGTCTTCAACAGTTCTGGAAAAACAGGAAGACTCAGGACTGTCCCGTCTGCAGGAGAAGATCCTCAAGAGATGAACCTCCATGTAATCTGGTGTTAAAGAATTTATGCGAGTCATTCACAGCAGAAAGTGCTTCAGGGTCTGAGGAGGTCTGCATTATCCACAATGAGAAACTCAAACTCTTCTGCTTGGACGATAAACAGCCTGTGTGTATTGTGTGCAGAGATTCAGAAAAACATGCCAATCACAGATTCAGCCCAATCAATGAGGTTGTTCCATCTTACAAAGTAAGACATATTTCTCTTGTTTCCTAGAAATAATAAAAACATAATTGGTTACAATTGGTTATATAATTGGTTCTCTCAGAAACTGCACTTTCACAGATTTTCACTTTGTTAAATTCAAGGAGCAGCTTAATACAGCACTGAAGTCCTTACAAGAGAAGCTTAAACACACAGAAAAAGATAAAGGAGAGTGTGATCAAACAGTCCAGCACATCAAGGTGAAAATCAGGAGTCAAATCATCAATATTTTCAACACAGAATATATAATGTACAGGTGCATCTCAATAAATTAGAATGTCATGGAAAAGTTCATTTATTTCAGTAATTCAACTCAAATTGTGAAACTCGTGTATTAAATAAATTCAATGCACACAGACTGAAGTAGTTTAAGCCTTTGGTTCTTTTAATTGTGATGATTTTCCACGACATTCTAATTTATTGAGATGCACCTGTATATGTAATTTGTTATATGGGATTGCATATTATTTCAGACTCAGGCTGAGCTCACAGAGCGGCAGATTAAAGAGGAGTTTAAGAAGCTTCATCAGTTTCTGCAGGATGAAGAAGAAGCTTCAATCACTGCACTGAGGAAGGAGGAAGAGCAGAAGAGTCAGATGATGAAGGAGAAGCTTGAGGAGATGAACAGATAGATCTCAGCTCTATCAGACACAATAAAAGACATAGAGGAGCAGATGAATGCCAGTGACATCTCGTTTCTACATGTGAGAACAGATTTCCATTTCTTCTTGTGCACAAAACTTACTTTAAACCTGTATTGAGAAGCTCTTTTGACATGATTCATGAAAAAAATATCTATTAATAATTCAAGGAGATACTAAATTGTTTTGTACTGTATATTTTCCAGAGCTTTAATGCCACAATGGAAAGGTAAGTGAGCTGTTGTGTCACTTGTGTCATTGATTGTGAACTCAAACTCACTGCATTTCTGACTAGTGAATGTTATTCCAGAGCCCAGAGTTCACAGCAAGATCCACAGATGCTCTCTGGAGCTTTGATTAATGTGGCAGATCATCTGAGAAACCTGACCTTCAGAGTCTGGAAGAAGATGCAGCAACTTGTTCAAAACTGTGAGTCTAAAATATTTCCGATTAAACCTATGCAGGATATGGAGGATATGTAGGAAAAACATTCACCCCCAAAATTGACCCCCATTTTTAAAGTCAAAGATGAATAAAACAAGGGGTCTTTTCATAACAGAGGAATGTCAGAGAAAATTTGTCAGAAATAAGACAAGTGTTTATTAATGATAGTCTGTTCACTCATACTGTTTAAATAAGCATCAGAATAAAAGCACCTGTTGTTTGTATCTCTCATCAGCTCCTGTGACTCTGGACCCAAACACTGCAAATACTTATCTGATCCTGTCTGATGATCTGACCAGTCTGACAAGCAGTGAAACGTGGCAACCGGTTCCGGATAATCCAGAGAGATTTGATGAATATACTTGTGTTCTGGGTTCAGAGGGCTTTAACTCAGGAACACACTTCTGGGATGTGGAGGTTGGAGACAATTCAGAGTGGGTTATTGGAGTAACCACAGAACCAAACCAAAGGAAAGGAGAAGTTTTCTTTAAAACCAATGTCTGGTGCATGTGGTATGAAGATGGTAAATATTTCTCACAATCCCCAAAGAAACCAAACAGACCATTTCCAGTTATAGAAAAGCTTCAGAGGGTGAGAGTGGAGCTGGACTGGGACAGAGGAAAACTCTCATTCTGTGATCCTGTAACTAACACACATCTACGCACAATGACAACCACCTTCACAGAGAGAGTCTTTCCGTTCTTTTATACTTTTGATGGATCTGTCCCTCTGAAGATATTACCAGCTAAAGTGGTTGTAACAACAGAAAAAGTTTTGCACATGACACGCTTGTAACATTACATCTGCCTTGATATTAAAGATTTAAATGGTTAGAAGACTGTCGTTGTTTTTGAGCCCAATATCATTCAGTCTTGAACTGAATGAACATAATTCTTCAGCTTAGCTATCTGAAATCTTTCACTCAGTAATTATACTGATTGTTGTATGTAAATAGCATCTCCAGTCTTCCTTTTAACAAGTCTGTCTTCAGCTCAGAGCTCACCATCAGTACACTACATATCTTTTGTCACTTTTGCCTATGATGGTTTTTCAGTCTCATCCTACAATTCTAACAGTTGTTCAGGATTTGATCACGCCAGTGGTGAGGTGACTCTCAGGTGTGGATTTTTCTTTGTCTCCAAGTTACTGAAGCCATTTAAATTATATTCTTATTCTAATAAGATCAGGCCTGGTGAAATCATATTATAAGGCAAACTTCTCTGATGTTTGACTGTAATGTTTATGTTTGGGCTTGGACATTAGAGAGACATCATGTAAAGCATAATACAGAAACATCATCTGAAAATGTTAAGATTTTGTTCAGGAATAAGTAAAAGCTTACGAACAAATGAAGCCAACTGGGCTCCATATAAGACAGTGGCAAAACTGTTGCTCTATTTATCGAGTTACCATATAATTTTTTACAGGTGTTTAGTTTACAGTGCTGTCTTAATGTAGCTTCAATGAGTAACTTAAAAAAAAAAAGTTTAAAAAGTTGAGGCTCTCTTAGAAGAATGTGTGAGTATTTTTTTTGGTTTACATACAGATCACAAATAGAGGTGATATCAGATTTAATTTGACCAAATATACATCATAAGAATACAAATAGTTCACCGAAAACGATCCACTGAAAATCTATTAGAAAAAAATGGTCACATCCTACATTGCTGTAACCAATCAAATTCACAATGAAGGCAACCATAAACATCCAAAAGAGGCTCAATTTGTTCTGATGCAAGTATGTTAGTCCTTTATATCCTGTAGCATTCAGTGTTCAGTCAGCAAGTACATGTGTGTTTGGGGGAAAAGTTCTCCATTAGGGCACAATGCAGGTGGCTTTACGGAGAGTCAGGTATCCAGTCACCACGTCTATTGGCAATTGACGGATGTAGGAAAACTCTTCCGTCGATGCAAAGTGCAGTTTAGTCTGAGGGTCAGTGTAGTTTGCCTAGGACACAGATACAAACATATTCAGGTGAGGTTCCAGAAATTAAGTGTTACAGAATTTAAAACCATCTCTAGAAATTTAGTGTCACACTCAATTTTTCTTGTACATTATTAATTAAAAACAATTTACAACAGACTCACCGGAAGACCTGAGATGTCTGAGTACTTTTTAGCAGGTTTCATAGAGGGAGGTGCATCTATGCTGCAGTCTGACAGAGAAAAAGACAATAGGGATTTGAATATTGTCCAAATAAATCAACACTGACACTCTGACATGACATTTAAGATATAGACGCATCCATGTACTTACATGGTCTGGCAATAGTTATATGCCTTATATATCAGTTCTTTGACAATATTAGTCGGATTCATACATGTTTTATGACTTTTGTAAGTCAGACTCACAGTTAGGATCAGTGATTTTCCAGGGCAGTGCTTTCTCCGCTGCTAAAATCTGCTTCAGATTCTTCCACGTCCGATTCTTCTTCCCTGCTGCTGCTCCACCAATACCTGAGTGCTAGTGAAGGAGGAAGAACTTATGAATCTATTGAACTGTAACAGAGAACATTTTTCTCTGTCTTTATTCTGGAACAATCTTACCACAAAGTTGGGGTTCTTAAAAGGAAGACATTTGGCAGAAGTTTCTACATCAACAGCTCCCACAGGTTTTCCCTCAGAAGTCGACTCCACTGGAGCAACCTTTGATAAATGCAGCACCATCAATGAGAAACATTTCGTTATCAAATGAACCAAGGAATGTAAACGGTAGACCTGTGATGTAGAGAGGCTAGAATTAATTCTTTACCTGAGCTTGAGTAGTTGACGATGCAGGTTGTGTTTTTTTCTTTTTACCGCTGTTATTATTTGGCTGCGGGCTTGTGTGGGTCGCGGGACTGACGGCTCGTTTCTTGCTCCGGGCCTGAGCAATTAACGCCGCCGCTGTCACAGCTTTACCCGTCGAGAGCGTCGCTGGATTTAAATCCTTTGCGTTTGATACTCCCGGTTCAGAAGGGGCAGACATTTGTCTTCACTGACTTTTAACAAACATAACCTGAAATGTAGTAAACACGTTAGCCTGCAGCTAATCACAACATCCCGTTCACCCGGAAGTAATGAGAACGTGCCAGACGTTTGTATTCCGTTGCTACACTCGATTTCGGCCGATGGTTCCGCTGGTGTTATAAGTTGGACTATAATTATTGTAGAACAAATATAAAACAAGATCATTGTTATTTATATATTTATGCTAAAATAATAATCTTTCAGCTTGTTTTATTTGTGTTCTGCTTTTTAGTTAAATGGCCAACACTTGTTCACATCTAAATTGAAAACAATAAAATGGATGTTCTACATACAGTGAATGAGCCTAATATATCTGTAATGTATTTGCAGTTTAATTTGAAATAGGGCCAACACATTGCCTATTCCCTTTCACAGCAGTTAGCTGAAGTTAAGTTTGATTTAGGCTCTATGACAGACGCATTATAGAATACAAGAGGGTAACGCCATTTATATTTCAAATCACATGTATTGCTGGGGGAAATAAATGACTAATTAACTTTGTTAAAAACAGATGTCAGGTAATTATTTCTCCTCTCTCTGTAGAGTTTGATACTACATCCACCACAGTGGCATTGTCCTTCACATTTCCCTTCTCATCTTTCTTTCACTGAACGAGAGAGAAAAGTAATGAAAATGTACACAGCATCAAACATAGTTATTTCCATTTTAACCATTCACAGTGTAGTTGTACATTTGTGATATTAACTGATGTACAGATCAAACCACAACAAGACTTAATATGAAAACATTTATATTTCGTCTCGTTAAGGATGTCTAACTTGAGTTTATTTTTATAGCAATCAGGTATAGAGTTATCGATATATAATTTTTTTTGAAATATTACTTTCTTCATGTTTTGCCTATTTTACATCATATCCATGGAGAGGAAACTTCAAAGAGGTGAGTGTCACCTTTCTTAATTTCTCTGTTCTTGACCTTTCTTCGAATGCCGTTACTTGTCATTTCACCTTTTCTGCCGTCTCAAATGTCAACTTCAGAGTTCACTACGTTCTCTTTCATATGGACCCCTCTGAATGTTTTGAAGTGAAATATTGTTGGAGACATAAAGAGAAAAATGTGACAGAGAAATCACGCCATGCAGAGCTACACGCTCAGTAGAACATTATGTTGTCCTTGAGTTTATTCATTGCTGCCAGTACTTTTATCCTTCAAGCTTCTATTCAAAAAGCAGGCTATGTCATTTTCTTTATTGCACCTGGATTCCTTAAAAATGTTATGACAAAAGGGGATCCTGCTGTTCCAAAAGCAAAGACATTGTTGTAGCATTTCCTGACTTTGCAGGGCGGTCAAAAGGCTAATAATTCCTGTGACATTTCAAATCCTTTGTGAATCATGAAGCATTTGCATAAAACGAACATAGCATTCAAATACAAATGCTCCAACATTAACTCTTTCTTTCTCTTTTTTACAGCAGTAGTTCTCAACCTTTTTAACCAATATTCAGAGATGCCTTCATGTAGGCTTAGATATTTCCTTTGGCACTTCTGCAGTCTTACAGTGAATAAAACTTTCCCACAGTTTATCCTGGTATCCTGTTGACATTGCTCGATAATTATCACTATTATCACACACATGCACACACACTCATTCCTCTTCCTTGAAGAAAACAACTGAGATGTTGCAGGCGGCTGCTGATAAGAAGGGACAGAGCTCCTCTTTCCTGCTGTAGTGCTGGCTCTGCATCCTCTCTTGGAAGTTGACCTGAATACATCTGTTTGGTTCACCTCAATTTAGTCCTGCTGTAGTGTTTCGGCTGTACTACGGCTGAGTTACTGTTTTTATAAAAAGTTGAGAGAGGAATGGGGCAAAGAACGCACTGAACACATTTGACATCTCATTTATATTTCATCAAGACGATGCTGCTACAAGTGGCTGGTGCATGGAATACATAAATAAACTATAGATGGAGATTCTGTGTTGAGGTTCAGTTGCAAACAACCATGAATATTTAAGAGTCAAACTTAAACTGCAATAAATGAAAGCTTGGGCTTTTTCCTGGGTCATTGTTTAGAAAGTCACTCCATTTCAACAAACCTCAAATACACAACTGAATACTGAGAGATGTCAGCTGTGTGTGTGTGTGTGCGTGTGCGCGTGCTAATGTTAGTCTAAGGAACAAATTCACAAAGAGCATTTCAGGAGAAAAAAGGAGACTAAATATGCAGTGTCAGCAGCGCGAAGGTTTGATAAATAATAGCACAGTGTACACTATTTTGATTTAATAGCACCAGATATGGCACTATTATTTTCCACAAAGATATATTATTACATCACTAAAACATAAGCAAAGTCAAGCAAGCACACTTAAGGAAAATATACATTTTCTTTTATATTTGTTTTGAGTTTTTGCATATTAATATTGCTATTTTTGCTAATACAAACTAAATTCTGAAGCGACTTAAAAGTGAAAAACTAAATAAATACAATAATAAAATAAACGTAAAATAGAGTGAAGAACTGAATTTTATTTTAGGAAAACATTAATACTAAGGATTACGAATCAAATAATTCTCTAGAAGGTTTTTACAGCTGACAAGCACACAGGGCAAGGGTCATGTTGCTGTTGCCATTTTATTTTCTCAAACCAGGAAGTAAGTGTGTATTTTTTCCAAAGTGCAGAAATAATCTCATTACAGGATGTCAACATTATGCAGCAGTTTATATCAAAGCAGTGCAAAACAAAGTGGTAGAGGTAGGATGATGGGCGACCTTATGTAAAATTATATAAGCAATAAAAAGTAAGTATCACTTTAACAAAAGGGTAAACATATTGACCAAAGTGCTGTTATTTTAAATCTTTCCCAAAAGTGGACCCACATCACAACATAAAACTGGCCTTACCTTAATAATTACCAGTGGTCTTAAATGGTGCCCAAAATGCATACAAAAACATAGGTCTACTCTGAAGGGTTATGGAAAGGAAGGCAATAACATTTACATTTACATTTACATTTATTCATTTAGCAGACGCTTCTATCCAAAGCAGCTTACAATTGAGGAATACAAGCGGTTTATCACAAGAAGTGTTCGTAATACAAAGTTTCAGACATTGTTCAGATTAGTACAAGTACTAGAGAGGGGGGATTGAGGGAAGAGAAAGCATTTTTTTTTAGGATGCAGTCAAATGTTGACGAAAGCGATGAGTTTTCAGCTGTCGCTTGAAAATTGTCAGGGATTCAGCATTCCGGATCGGGGTGGGACGATCATTCCACCAGCCAGGAACGGTGAATGAAAATGTTCTGGAAAGTGATTTTGGGCCTCTCTGTGATGGTACCACGAGGTGTCGCTCACTTGTAGATCACAGGCTTCTGGAAGGGATGTAGATTCGTAAGAGTGAGTGGAAGTAGGCGGGTGCTGAGCCTGTGGTTGTTCTTCTATATGCAAGCATCAATGTCTTGAACTTGATGCGAGCCGCAACCAGTAGCCAGTGCAAGGAGATAAAGAGAGGTTTGACGTGGGCCTTTTTGGGCTCGTTGAAGACCAGTCATGCTGCTGCATTCTGAATCATTTGAAGAGGTTTGATTGCACATGATGGAAGTCCAGCCAGAAGAGCATTGCAGTAGTCCATCCTAGGAATGTCAAGGGTCTGGAGAAGAAGTTGTGCAGTATGCTCCGTTAGCAAGCATGCTTCATTCATAACAATAACATAGCATAACACAGTATAACAGTGCTACATTCAAATAAAAAATGCAATAGCCAAATAAACATGATTATATAGTCACTTGATAATATGCCTAATACAGTATTTGGACCAGTGTTTGATTGATGTGTTGTCACACTTCTGGTGTTGTTCATGCAAAACATCAAACAACACTGTCAACACTGTTTATGCAAAACAAAAGTGTTGATTTCCCTCTTCAGCCTATGTCATTTTACATGTTGTTGGGCCAGTGTAAGTCATGAATAAGAATTATATCATCAATAAAGCTAGATAACCATCATGTATTTACTGAAAAAACTGTAGGAACAGAATCCGGGAGGTGTGCATTGGTTGGGTTAGCGAAGGAATAAAGCTATACTTAACTCTCTCACTTTCAGAAGAGAAACTCTGCAGCTTTTTTTCTTCACAATGACTTGTATTATTTATTTAGTCAGACAGTTAGATGGTTGATAATAATATTTCCACTGTCCACCCATGGCTCTCCCACTTTTGTGCAACAGAAGCCATTAATGCCATTACATTGACAGTTCTCTTCCGGGTTGACAGAGTGGGCGGGTCTCTTCAGATGCTCCGTTAGACCAAGTAGCGGCGCTCAGTGCTTTCAGCCGGAGCGCAGCGCTTATCTCGCGGACGGAGCGTCTTCGATCTTCGGCCAATTTTCACCATAATTAACAGCGAACAGGCCGCCCCGCGCCCACTAAACTAACAGGTTAACATTCCCCTCGGAACGAGACGGCGGAGTTAGAGAAAAGCGCTGTATTTCAGGCCAGCTCTCCGCTCGATCATGTTTGGGATTAATTTTTGAGGTACTACGATCTGAAGATCACATTTTTTCCCAGCGCGTTTTCCCAGCAGCCTCGGATCTGCACTGGGACGAAGTGAAAGGACTCAGCGGTCTCTCTTATCGTCTCGTGCGCTGTCGAAACGAGAAAAGGTAAAATCACTTAAAATCCACATCTTACATCTAACCCGCATAATTATCGGCTCCCGAGTCGGTTTCTCGGGCTCCTCTGTAGCCGGCTGGTTTTCTGGTCTGTTCATGTGTCAGTGTTAAGCAGAAAGACAGGAGGTTAATCAGGAGCAGCGGTGTTTCAATACGGGAATTCGACTTTTTTTTGACGTCAATAAAATTTATTTCGCAGTGAAGGCATGTATGCCAAGCCGTTATAACAAATTCCCCACTTTAACGCTAGCTAGTATGTTTGATTATATTACTACTTATTGAGTAATTTATTAGTAAGTAATCAAATATTAACTAACAATTAGCAATATATTTGCTACAGTATTTATTAATCTCTGTTAACGTTAACTATTTATTGTTAGTTCATGTTAGTTCAAGTCCATTCAGATACAACTTTTGTATTCATGTATTAGTATTATGTTGAAATTACTTGTTAAGTAAGATTTAGGAAGTATTTTTCATTGTTAGTTCATGTTAACTAATGGAGTCAACTGTTGTCAATAAATGAAACATTTGTTTACCTATATTCTTCACTATTAGGCTACCTATTCAGGTTCGTGTATTCATTCTAGTATTCATCCTAGTACAGATTAATGAGACACTAGTACATATACTACTATAAAACCTCAGGTTTTACATTCCTTATATCACTAGTTGCAGTTGTTTTTTTTTGCAGTGCGAGTGTAATTATTAGCCAAAATGGCTGCTTTATAGGTACATAAAAAAAGTTACACCAGTTGGAATATATATTACTAATAAAGATGTATGTCTAATGAAGAGGTACTAATATTCAGTTGTCATTAGGAAAACTGGAATAGATATTACTAAACCTTAAAATAGTCACTATGATATGATATGATTTATCTGAATGACAAATTCCCATAGAATTCAGTGGCGACGTTTAGTTCAAATTTGTTACCGAAAACAGTGGAGTAGTTACTCGTCATTTTGGGATAGTGATTAGTAGCAAAGGAATAAGTACTGATAACTAATAATTAATTTGTTCTAGTAGTGACTTATTCAAAGGATACTAGTCACCAATGGGATAAGTAGTAGGATTTAGTATGTAATGAATAGCTACTAGTGAAGTAAATAAATATCTGCAAAAAATTACAATGAAAAAGGATTAAAAAAATAATAACTGTTGGATTAATTGAAATGGCTTGCCAAAAGTATTTTGCTGTTCAGATTGACGTTGCTGTTCAGACATTTGCTCTTTTGAGGGCTGCTTCAGTGTGTAGGAAGAGTCAGAGAAGTAGGCTGACATAAAAAAAAAAAAAAAGTGAACATGGAGCTGATCCCGAGTGTTGCTTCTATTCTTCTGCTGTCGAATTCAGTGATGGGAAGCTTTGACCCCCAGTTGCCTTGTTTGTGTGTTTAAATTATGTAATTCTGCTATGCTTATTACTGAATAGCACTTGTCTGGTATAAGAGCTGTTTTATGGTTCAGTGGCTCTCAGGAGCCCATTGATGACATGACAGGCAAAATTGAGCATGCTTTTGTCGAACACCCCAAGTTGTCATTATCATGTATTGTGTTGCTTGCTGCTGAAGCATTACTAAATAAGTTGTCAGTCATGCTTACAGCCAATGACGCTCCTCAAACTGCTGGCAGATTGGGCAGCATCCACTCCTTTAAATTTGATTACATTTGGAGCTCTGTGTTGGGGCCGTCGTTATAGATCCAGTGGATGATTGATCATCAAGACAGACGGTGCACTTATGTCTTAGTAATCACTGGAAGGACCATTAGAAGATGAGAGCATGGAGACGGCAGGCGGCGGGCCCCTAGAGTCAAAAATGAAGCTGTACAAGCAGAGGGTGCAGGAACGAATCTGTCATGTTTTTTCACAGAGGAGAGAACGAGCTATCCATTATTTATCGGCTACTTTCACTGGCCTTCTTCTCTGCTTTAAACAGCGCACTGGCTATGTGGATTTTGGACAGACCCCTGGCTACATGTGTGCTTTAGTTGGGGGGAATTGATAGTCCCAGTGTGTGAGGGGCTAAAGCGTAGCCTGAGGGCATCAAATGCTAGCTGTGCTTGGAGAATACGTTAAAACAAAAAGGGTAGAGGCAAAGCATTGCTTTAAGACTGTAATATATTTCTAGTCTGTGCAGTATTGTTTTGATACTTTTTTTGTGAATAATTAATTGAATCAACAGAAGATTTTGTGTCAAGCAGATTTTTATTTTAATATTTTTTTGAATTTATTTTTACAGTTACTGTTGTTTTTAAAACTCTAAAACCTCAACTGACATTACAAAACAATAGGGGTGCTCCGATCAGGATTTTTGAGGCCAATCACCGATCACAGAAAGCAGTATCTGCCGATACGATCACCGATACCAATCTTTTTAAAGCCTTATTTTTATCATGTAAAATTATTTTATTCTCCAATCAGGAATTTTAGACATTTATTCAGGGCCTTAATTTCATTTTTGAAAATGGGGGGAATTTCCCTCTTATAGGTGACTCTTGTGAGAGGGGATTTTTATTTTATTTAAAGGTGGCGGGGAGCATTCTTTAGACATTTTTCAAAAATATATATTTATCTCACCTAAATGTTCGATCATGAAGTGTATTTTTGTTTTTACACTTGTGCAATTGTTGCAGAATAGCTTACACACAGCACAAAAAAGTTGCTCAAGCAAGTGGCAAAACATTGAAAATACATTTCTTACATTATCACAAACATTCTAAATTAAAACTTACCATTGACAGAAATAGTCAGTTCTACTGCCTTTCCTTTTGCTTTTAAATCTTTATTACAAGCAATCCTGCGGTTCATAAAGAACTTTGTTTTCTTACCTCCACGAGTGCCATTTATTATTGCCTTGTTTATCTAAAAGTGCTCTTTTCCTTTAAAACTAGCCAACAAGCCATATGTGTTGACTGTGAAACACAGTAGACTTTAATTATATGCATTTATGGTGTAATTACTACATTTTCATTTTCATATTTACCGCAAACAATGCACTGTTACTTTAATTCAGCGCTTGCAGCGCAGCAATAGACTCGGTGTGGAAACGATCTCTCCACTGCTGCAGACACACCGCTCCTGAACGCACTGCCGGACCGCAACCCCAGTGGGAAAGCTTGAATCCGTTAACATGAGCGAGGAAAAATATGCACCGCATACGCACTGCAAATGGAGTATGTGTGAACCTGGCGTTATGTGTGTGTGCTGCGAGTGTGCATGAGCGCTCAGTCTCCAGGAGAGCGCACGAGCGCTGAATTGTTTAAACACTGGCAAGAATTAAAAAGTAATGCAATTTATAAACTTTAGTGACGATGCAGCACTGCCTCGACTGTGCAAGAGACATTCCTGTGTCAACTGTGCAGCGTGCAGCTCGCTTATAGACAGACGCGATGTGTGGTGATTTGAAGCCATTTGCGCA
>NW_015549580.1:1911019-1921575 GCF_001515605.1 Sinocyclocheilus anshuiensis
ACAAGGTAAAAAGGGTGTTTTTTACACTACCATTGAGAAATTTTAACCAAAGTATATTATAGACTTTTCATTAAGACCCTAAAGAATCATATCAACTTGTGGAAAATGGGCAGCCAACAAGCCATATGTGTTGACTGTGAAACCCAGTAGACTTTAATTATATGCATTTATGGTGTAATTACTACATTTTCGTTTTCATATTTACCGCAAACAATGCGCTGTTCAGATGATTCACTCACGATGTTTGTGAAATTATGTCCCACAGAAGGTTTTCAAATAACTTTAAGAGTTATTTAATGAAGAAATATGAATTGCACCTCACCTTCAGCATTATAATTATTTCACCCGCGCCAGACAGAGAGTGAGATGGTGCCGCTGCATGTCGTGCCAAACCTCATCGGCCTTTTTAGAGACCGCCGATCAATCATCCCAAAGCGATTATCGGCCGATAGTGATCGGTAGCCAATCAATTGGAGCACCCCTACAAAACAATATTATAGTATTACACAAAAATGGTAGAATATAGTAGTAGAATAAAATGAAAAAGAAAAAAGACATGAGATGTAAATTTAAAATGGATGTATTAACTATGGAAAAATATAGTGGGAAAAAAAAGAATGCAAAAAAAAAATGAATAAAGAACCATTTCAATGGGAAAAAAGTAAAAATAAAACAAGCATTCCTTTATAGGATATTTTCATGCAGTTTAAAAAAAATGAATAAATGGATAAAAATAGTGAACTTAATGGAAAAATATCAGTTATGATAATAATGAAGTCATTTCTAATAGGAAACAAAATTAATTTACACCATATTTTGCTAAATCACGATAGATGCAGCAGTCTTTTTTCTCCATTGACTAGGGATGTAACGATTAACCGTGAGCCGGTTGAAAATCATTTCAAATCGGTTGAGATGCTAAACAAATCGCGATTCATTGAGGGGTAGGAGTTTATATGAATGTATGTCTGAGGGGAACTTACTGTCTTTAGAAAAGTTTAGATGGTATTTTTTCTTTTATCGAATCGAATCGTGAGTTGAGTGAATCGTTACATCCCTACCATTGACATATTGGTAGATTTAATTTATTTGTAGATAATGATTGATACTTAAAGTTGGTGTGAGATAAAAATTCACATTATTTAATAAATGCATGTTAAAGATCATATTTTGAATGATTCATCCATGTATGTTTAATTTTTTTTTTGTTTAAATTGACTTCATAATCATAATGTCATAACTTGATCTTCCAGTAAAAATGACTGATTCTTTGGTTATGTATACCAGACTTCTCCAATCATTTAGTCTGCTTAAACTCCGCCCCTCTACAATCATCACCCACATCTCAAAATCCAATCAGCAACCTCTGAATAGAACCAAATTCCCGGCCCACACTTTTTTCCTTTTTGGGTAATCTGTTACACTCAGAGTTACGTCACAGTATGGAATAAAATATCTGCTGCTACTTCCGTTTCATCGTGTCTAACTTGAAAATCCAAAAAGTCATGAATAACATAATGTTCTTGGCAATAGTTAAAGATAAGGTCAGGCAGATGTGGAAGTAACTTAGTGCTGAGAAATCTTGGAGAGAATAGGCTGCCGGGTCCTAACATTTATAGAAAATGAATCATATTCCACGGGACCAGTCTGTGCAGCACAGCATGCTGTTTCCCCTCTCAGCAAGACTTCAGCAGAACTGCAGATGTGCATCCTTAATGCGTACAGTTCTCGGCATGTGCATGCGATTGTGCGAGTGAGGCGCATGTTGTTGGTCTGACAGTGGGAGCGGCTCTGCTTTTGACACGCTACTGTGCGTTTGCCTTTAGCTTCGTTCTTTATGTGCGAGTTTATGCTGGTGTGCGTTCGTCAATGTTTGTGTTGGGGAAGAGGAGGGGGGTTGTTTAGTGTGTTCCTCCAAGAGGCTTTGGAACAATAGTCCCATTCTGTGACTCTCCCTAGCTGCTGCCTGGGCCTGGCCGAGCGCTTGCCAGAACAGACAGACAGATGGAAGGGATCGTGTTCCTGCCGGCACCTGGCATCACAGAGCACAGGAATGCTATTGTTCCTCAGTAACCCAGCGGCCGACTCGCTTTCCTGGACAGGCAATGTCGAAGCGAGGATGGAACTGAATTATAAGTCACATGACGCAATGAATAACAGTTGAAGTGCCGTTGACTGTCATTGGCGACGTCTGACATGAGAGTTTAGGAGAGTGATAGCTTATGAAGGAAAGCTTAAGACTGTTGTCCAGGGTCATCCGTAATGGATTAGATTAAGACCTCCCGTTAGCACTTGTGAAGCGCTCTGATACTGACATTCAAGTTAATGGGGATCTCCAGAGGGCCGGTTGATGGCGGCTGCTAGACGAGGCAGGACCTTTAAGGTCATATTTTAATACATAGGCTTTAAATAGAAATGACCGCAAACAAATAATGTTTCATAATCTTTCCTGTTAGTTCCTCGCAGTCAGAAACCACTGTTTTTTCCAAGCTTCATCTAACCTCAATTTGTCTGTTCGGTTTTAAGTTTGCCCAGCCTAATCTCTTCAGGATTGCAGGTCTAAGTTATTATTGTTTTGTAGATGGTTTAAACGTATGATATGGTTTGCTCATTGTGACCATTCTAGTATGCAGTAGACACCTGCATTCCATACATCGACATCCATAAACAAAGGAGTTTGAATAGTGGAAGTTTTTTAAACAAAAATCAGCTAAATAGTGAAAACTTTTTTTTTTTGAAGATTTAGTTACATTTTTTTTGGAAAGATGTACAGTTTTAAGAACAGTTTTAGTATTTAAGATAGCCCCGCCTCCAAACTCACGGTTTAGGCAGTGTTACTATGTTGAACTGGTCGGAATAAGCAAACAGTGTTTGCAGCAATGTTTATCACAACACAACCACAGTATTTGTTTTTTTTTGAGGAAATCTATCTATAAATGGCTTGAGCAGAAAGTAAATTGAAAACTTTAACTAATGGTTAATGTCTATATTATTTCAAGTAAGGAACATATTTCTTTATGGTTATAGTTTTAGTTAACTGTAATAACCCGCATGTGCACATTTAGTAGCTAAAACACTTGGTGTTTCAAATGGTGAGGTGGGGAACTGAAACCTCAGGGGATGTAGAAACAAAAGCTGGCCAGACAGAGAGGGGGAACTGTCCTGTGAGCGGTGGAGCAATAGACAGATGAGATCAGCATAAAATTCCTCCGACCCCAAAGTTGAATGTATGGAAATTGCACCTGACTATTGGTCAGTTTTGAGTAGTATTATTAAGTAGGATGTTCTTTATGTGTCTAATATGTAAGGGATAGAAATGGATCTGTGAAACATAAGGAAGATGCTTTGTTGTGTTTTTTCAACATATAATGGAAATCAATAGCCGAATGGTTTGATTACCAACATTCTTTAAAATATCTTGTTTAATGTTTTGGAAAAAAAAGAAAGTCATACAGGTTTGGAATGATGTAAGGGTGAATAAATGATAACTGAATTTTTATTTTTGGGTGCACTATCTCTTAAAGTTCCAGCCATGTGTTTGTCTAACAGAGGCAGCTGGGCTGTAATTAGATTTGCTCCAGACTCTTATTGCTGTGGAGATTCAGATCTCCAGCTTATGGTCCACCGGCTAACAAATTCACCATAATGATGATCTCTGAGTTTTTTCATTCGATTGAGGGCAATATCTGTAGGAAATGTTGACGAGGGTTTTTGAGCCGATATTGCACTATTCAACGCTGATCTGAAATTAAATTAAAGCTCATTAGGACTGATTTGTGGCCCATCGGTCGACGTCACATCATGCTCTTTATCATTCATTGTCAAGCTGCCATTTTGAATCCCCACATCTTCAAACTGCATTTGGAGCATATTTGGCATCGTTGACATTAACAAGATTATTTCTTCTCATAGTGGGCTGGAGGATGATTAATCACAGGAGATCCCCTTCTCCACGCATTGGGATCCTACTTTGATTTCCTTTCATCTTCACTCTTCACATCTCCCTTGGTCTCATTCTCTCTCTTTCTCTTTCCCTCCTCCTTCTGTTGCGTTCAGTCTATCTTTTTAAAGATTCTTTCTCTCGCCTCAGTCATATTTAGCAATGAACCATTTTGCAGAGCGTAAGGACCTAAATGCAAAATCATAATTTTCTGATCTGTGTCAGTTGCGAGACGGTGATCTAAATTGATGTTCTGTGATGACATCAGAATATGATGATATGGTGATATGGCAAGTATTGTGGTAGTAAAACTCATTTTAACCTCCTTCATTAGCAATATAAGCAAAATACATATCTGGAAATGGTTCAACAGAGCATCTGGCAGAACTTCGGAATTAGATTGGAGTTATGAGTTAGTTGTCCACTTGTTTCCGTCTCCTAATGAAGTCAGAGACATTAAACTATATTAAGTGGCGGATGGTATAAAGGCTCAGGATGTAAATTTAGATCGGATAACAGAGGCACAAAGGAAACAGGCAGATTACATTGTGATAAAGAGACATGCGCTGAACAGAACTATAGAAACTGGGCTGTTGGTCGAGTTACAGACGCGTGTACCGAAGAGAACAGAAACTGGAATGGAGGTTGGGTTACACCGCTGAAGATAGAGCTGCGTTGTGTGAATGTGAGTGGAGGTCGAGGGGATGTGACATTGAGATGGGGCCATTCTAGGATTTCAGTCTTACAGGGGCTCAGCTTCTCGCTTGAGCTGATGTGAAAAAGTGTGAGAGGTTGCGAGTTTGAACCTTGCTTGACTGACGTTTAAAAAAAAAGATTAATCTAAAAATGCAGTAAAAGTTTTTGAGATGTTCAATGTATGAGCACCATATTGCTTTTCGTCTAATATTGGTATTATTGTTTTTTTTAATATATTGATATCACACCATATTGAATATATATTACTGTTGTTCAAAAGTCTGAACTGGAAGATGCGGCCGACTTTACTACTTTACGACTTTATTGTGACGTATTTCCAACTGAAATGGAATATTAAATAGAGGGCGGGTTTTATTTTAGCACACCACCTCTCCACCTCTTGCTCGCAGCAAACTAATGGTTGGAGGGGCGTGGTTAAGGATATTCTGCCCAAACGGTCAAACTGACGTCATCAGAGAAGGAATGCCATTCCAGAGTGGAAGTAAATGTTCAGATTTTGATTAAAGATTACCAAGACAAACTGTTTTTTTTCCCAGTGGATTAACTTGCATGGATTAATTGTTCACCTCAAGACTAGCAGTGTGCGCTAACAAAGTAAATAGTGTAAATTTTGATTTCATGAGGACTACAGTATTTGGGTAATGTCTTCTGACATGCGTATTGGAGGAAAAACTGCAAGTGTGTATGCATGTGCTGGATGCCCTGCTGTTAGCGTGTGTGTTTGACAGTGCTTCTGGCCTCTCCGAGTATTGTTTTATGGAAATGGGTCATCCTTAGCCAAAAGGGTTCAGAGACAGACTTGTCTAAAAGGAACAGCACTGAATTCAAAACAATACCATTAACAGAAAGGCCAGCTCTTTTATGTTCCACTTCAGTATTTGGGAAAAGTCTTTCAGGGCTAATTGAATCTCTCTTGTTAATGTTGCATAGTTCTTGTCATGATTAGCTGTGCCTTTTATACAACTTTTTCTCCATTTGCAAATAGGTGGGAGGTCACAACAGGGTTATTATTGTTACTAAATCTAAAACCGTAACAACATTTTCATTACTTAAAATGAAATAAACATTAACTGAAATAACATAGAAATATAAAAAACCTTAAACTTATTTTATTTGAGCTAGTTTCCAAGGCAACACTTCTTGTTTTCATTTAGCTTAGCTGGATGTGCTAAAATAACAAAACCGAATTTTTTTTTTTATAAAACTATATAGACATAAAAAAACTGAACTAATGACAAATACACAACACAACAAAAATACTAAAACTAAAAAAAAATAAAATGAAAAAATAAAAGCTAATTTTTTTATTTTAAATGAAAGCTAATTTTTTAAATAGTTTAAATTTAAATAAATGCATTAATCATTTATTAAAATAATAATAATAAATAAATAAATAAATAATAATTTTATTTTACTGTATCTCCTCATATAACTCGTACATTTAATATCTGTAATATCCTTCCTATCTCACACAGGAAGGATGTAGCAAATATTTTCATATTCTCGTTCACTCTAACTCTGTTTACTTGCAAACTGCTACCATAGTCAGATTATCTGCTAAATGTTGTTTAGGTTTGCTTTAGGGGATAAAACAGCTTGCTTGCTATCCGTCTCCACGGATCTCATTCTGCAATGCTAAGTCCTCATTTTCAGCGTATTGAGCTTGTATCGCTTCTCAGTCGATGGGAAACCAAGCCTAACGGTGTTCATGTTTATGTAGCTGGTCTCCAGATCTTAAGAAACAGGCAGTTTGCACCTAATTTACAACTACATAGCATGATGCTTAGCAGAGCAATGCAGTGATTCGAAAAGAAGGATGTAGGTATGCGAAGATCCCTGAAGACTTTAGATTGAAAAATAATGATGCAATATGAAGATTTTGTTGTGTAAATTCTGCTTAGGGCTGCCCAGTTAAAATTGAATTGATAGTGAAGTGTCAATTACAGCATTTTCATTTTCAACTCATTCATTTTTATAGGACAAAAAATAAATGTAAAAAAAAAAATGACACAAAAACAAGGTAACAGCAACAATACACACAGGCAAAGGCAAGTAGATGGGTCCTGTGAATTAAAAAGTCTGATTAAAGGACAGCTTCTAATATGAAGTGGCAAACTATTTCAAAGGTGTGGTGCAGAAACATTTTTGCTTAGTAATTCACAATATATCGGTACCATATTGTTTTTTTGGCCAATATTTGGTATATTGTATACATATTCATTGTACATTTATTTAGTCAATTTTTACATTTAGATTACCTCTGACATCCTCTAATGCTCACTTAAAGTTAATCTTTAAAAACAGTAATAATTTAATAACACTATTTATTACTTGTAGTCTTTAGCAAATCTCAAAATCAGTATCATTTTTCAAACTGTACATTATAATGTTTTGTTGCCTAAATTCACTTGTAGCATTTAAAATGAGTGATTTTAGTTTTCAGTGTTTTTTAAAATTATTATTATTAATTTATACAAAATAGTATAGAATTTTAATCTCTGCCTATTGGTAATCTGTTTTAGCCAATGAGATTCATTTTTATTAGGGCTGCATCCCTAATCAGTCATGTACATGGATACAGTGACAAATCAGAGGTGTTTGAGTGTCTTTTTGAGTTGTAAGCAGTGGGTTCTTGGTTTATGCTTCTGTTTGCAGAGGCACTTGAAAATTAATGCTGAAGAAACATCCCTTGACACTCAAAAAGAAGCTTACTATTTGCAGTGTTTCACATACATTGATTTATTTGTGGCGGCCCTCCACAATATCAACACTGACCGCCACAAATAGATTTTCCAAAATGCTTTGACTTCGTTGAATAAACATGAGCTCTGCACATTTCAAAGTCAAAACGCGGCGTGGGTGTTTTTATATGAATGTATCTTTGAAGGGAACTTACTGCCTTTAGAAATGTTTTGATGTCATTTTCATTCAATCTTTTCTATAATGCCCGATAAAGTAGCATTTATGAGCGCAGCGCTGCTTTGTGTTCTGCTGTAATCGGGGAAACTGCTATTTCTGCCGCTCCTAAAGCACCTCCTGCTGGCAGAGAATGAATTTGCATTTTCAATAAACCTGTTTGCTGTTTAGCCTATATTTCCTCCGGGGGAAGTACCGCCACACATTGAGTGTAAATCTGTGGGAAACACTGTATTTGTCATAATTGGAGTCCTAGTACAGCAGTCTCATAAATTCAACCACACTGTCTCTCGCTCGCTGTTTTTGCTTGGAGCTGGCGTGAAGACAGCTTGTGCCTTTCTTGATGCATTCTCTCGTTTCGCAACACATTTAGTTCTGTGTGTGCCTCACTGGTTTGAGGTTGGCAGACGTGACTTGTCCATAACGCTTGCATCTGTGGCTGTGCCACCCTGAAGTGTTTACTCACACTGTGCTCTTGATTAATTTCTCTCTCTCTCTCTGTCCTCATGCAGTCGCCCTCTGTGTCTCAAAAAGAGAGAAAAAGTCTGTGTAGTTATATCATCTGTTTTTTTGCAGGGGGCATTCTCCAAATGGCTTCGAATAAATCGTTTTTATGTTCCCTCATTTTCTGCTGCCAAGCTTTGTCTAACGATGGCACTGTAATGTAGTTTAGTTCAATCAAGCACATTAAAACTCTCACAGACATTAAACTGTGTTATCTTTGCTTTGTGTCTTTTGTTACATTAGTGCACTAGTCTGTTTAAGCAAACTGTCCAAGTAGGGGAGAATATGCAGGGCTCGCAAAATCGCTAGCCCGACGTCCCGGGGCTATTGTATTTTCCAGTCGGGCTACCAAAATGTATCACCACTCTGCCCGACGGGCTATCTTAAAGGTGCAGCAGGAGATCTTGGAAAATGCAAACTTTAGCCTGATAGCACTGAAAGCGAACGTCCCACCCTCCCTGCAATCGCCGTCCAAAGCCACGCCCCCTGAATGCATACACACTCACAGACCAGAATACCAGCGACAACACAATAGGCTACATCAGCTGTTCTCAATTCCAGCCCATGTTTTGAAGTGAAGTAAACCCCTGCTCAGGGAGTAGGGAGCAATGAACACGGTGTAGGGATCATATCGATCGGAACACAGTTCATGCACGTAGCTCACTTCTAACGAGTTGGTTATCTGAATCGGGTGTGTTAACTAAGCGAGACATGCAAAATATGTGCGCGAGGACTGGAATTGGGAACCGCTGGGCTACATCATGTGTCATTCACCAGCGAGAAAACTTTAAAAGTACTACAATACCAGGAAGGAAGGTCGAAATGTTTCTGAAGACAATCACCTATTGCACCTTTAAATGCAGATCTCCCGCGGGTCCTTAAAAACTCCTAAAGTAACTTAAGGCCATAAAAAGTTTTAAATGCGTTAAATGGTATAAGAAATGTCTTAATTATAATTTCAAGAGGTCTTACAGTTGGGGACGGAAACACATAGAGTTGTAAATGAGAAACAAGTTATGTGCCTTCTAAAAATCTAAACAATTAAGACAGTAATATTTATACGTTTTAAATTGACATAATTATATGCTTGATTTATCCCTTTTCATAAAAATGGTCTAAAGGCTGAAATGCTGTTGTATAAGATTTTTGTTTTGTGAAAACCTGTATCTGAACTGTAAATCATGTAATTTTATGGCTCAATACTGTACGTTACCATAGACATTGTTCAACCCCACTCGTACTGTGTTCATTTTACTTGTGCAGCTCTTAAAACGGGTCATAAATTGCCTTAAATTAATTTTAAAAAATTCTGCAGATACCCTGTAAATAGTGAAATAAAATTCCTTCCTTTATATTTGTGTATTGAAAATATTTTTTGATTGACATTTAAACTCCTATCTGATTTTCTATATTTAAAAAAAAGTTTTTTTAAAATTTTTATTTGGGCTAGTTAAATAAATTTTCGGGATACCAAAATCTGAAGAGTACCTGCCTGAAGGGCTACCAGGGATTTTGAAATTTTGCGAGCCCTGATATGGTAAGATGTGTCCCCTCAAATCTTGCGCACCAAACTAAGTATTTTTAGACATATGACCATATATTTGTAACGTTGCAACGTTTACTTTTCTGCATGGCAGCTAAACTTGAATTTATAACCCCTCTCGCACAGAGCGTTGATTCCGGAAAATTGGCCTAAAATTGCCACAGTGCCTTCCGTGTGAATGCAAACACGTCCCGGGATCAATCCCGGGATGGGGACCTAGTAACTTTGCCGGAATCAGTCCCGGAACGCGCCCTGTGTGAACAAAAAATGACTGTTTCAAAATGTCGAAAATTATAGCATTACATTAAAATATTTTGTTTATGAAATAATTTTCTGGCTAGTTTATGCAAATGTGAATGAGATTATGTATTGTTAATAGATTTTTTTTTTCTCATTTGTATTAATATTTTTATTTGCAATGTAAATCATTCAAATATTCTCCAAAGATTTATTTGTAGACTTTTTTTTTTCTTATTGCAGTGTAAAGCAGACACTCCTGAAATATATTTAAGATTATTAGTTTTACCACTATCTCATTTCTCCTTGCCCAGAGGACAACGTTTAAAGAAATGGCACAGCTTACCCACTCTCCCCTGCTCAGTCTATTAGCACAGCTTCTCCTCTCCTGCAAGTTATCATCATGTTTCAGACTGTGCTGCATGTTTGCACTAGCCTATGCTCTCATAGTAAACTTCACACTCTGTCCCTTCGCACTCAGACCACAGTCATCCACAGATGAAGAGCTCTCCACAGACCTGCGATAAGGTGACGGGCCTCAGCAGTGCAGAGCTGTGTGGGTGTGTGTCTGTCTGTGTGTATCTCTCACCTTAGCTTTTTGTGGCTGCAAGGGAGCAGGTTCACATGAAATCTCAAGCAGGCAATTTCAAGAGCTGAACATGAGCAGTGAATGAAAACTGAAATGAAAACTCTCCACGA